>NC_057710.1:94383144-94575878 GCF_004010195.1 Chiloscyllium plagiosum | reverse complement strand
GTATGGGTGGGTTGCGCTTCGGCGGGTCGGTGTGGACTTGTTGGGCCGAAGGGCCTGTTTCCACACTGTAAGTGATCTAATCTAATCATTACGATCATGTCTAATCTGCCACCTTAATACTATTTTCCTGCACTATCCGCATCATCCCTTGATTTTTTTAAAATGCATTTAATATGTATATCAGTAGAAACACAGTGCAACTGACACCTAGGACATTAGCTGAACTCAGTAAATACTCTACTATCTCTGAAAATAATTGCATTTCTCTTGCTTTTAATCCCAACATCCTGCAACAAGTTGCTGCCTCAGCATTATATTCACACAGTCAGATCTAAGTTCAGGGATGCCAAATTAAGTTTTTGCCCTAAACGAAACAGCAAAATGTTGAATTTAGACACAAATGAGATTCTGTGATGGTCCTCAACCTCTCTGTTGAATTTAAGGCTCATACCCACATATGCCCTCTGGTTTATCTCATAGTTCTATTGTTGACTCGAGAGTGTGGTGCTGTAAAAGCACAGGTGGTCAGGCAGCATCTGAGGAGGAGAGACAAGGTGAGGGGTTGGGGGTGTGGCGAGGATAGATGGGAAAGGTGGTGGACAGGTCAGGAGGGCAGTGCTGAGTTGGAGGCTTGGGTCTGGGTTAATGTGTGGGGAAAGGAAATAGAAAACTGTTGAAATCCACATTGATCCCGTGTGGTTGCAGGGTCCCACGGCAGAATATAAGGCATTCTTCCTTCAGGCATCAGATGTTAATGGTTTGGCGGTGCAGGCTGCTCAGGACCAGCATGTCCATGACTGAGTGGGGTGGGGGGGGGAGTTTAAGTGTTCAGCCACAGAGCAGTGGGGTTGGTGGGTGTGGGTGTCCCAGAGATGTTCTCTGAAATGATCTGCAAGAAGGTGTCCTGTTTCCCCTATGTAGAGGAGACCACATCGGGTACAACGGATACAGTAGATGACATTGTTGGAGGTACAGGGAAATTTCTGTCTTCTATTGTTGACTGCCTCAGTTTAATTATTTGCATACTATCACCCTTGGCAAAATTATTTATTTCAGTGTCCTTTTGTCAAGTTAGCTAAAGATGATTGGTTTCACCCCTGCTGATCTTACTTTCTCCAACTGCATACCTGCCTGGAGAAGTCCACACTTAACATAGATCATCAGTACTTGTTAAACTGAAATCATCAACTTTGATACTCAAAACATAGTTTCAATTTGGACCTCAAGCAGGTGTGAATATCTGTCCTCTTCACACTTGGCAAACCCAATCGGTTCTCTGCCTCTTGAGGTTTTGGTTTCCAGATACCACTTGTCCTCTGCAAATTCCTCCAAGGTTATGTTCCACACCTGTTCCAAAAACTCCTCCAGCTATCTCTTCATGCATCCTTTGCTTGTTCAACACTGGATTAATACTCATTTGTCACTCCCTTCTGATTGATATGTGATGGTCCTTTCTTCACTCATTACACTGACTTCAACATCTTTGCTTTAATGATTTACCTTTTGATTTTCAAAAGCCCTAAATGAGTCTTGCATTTTACCACCCCCGTTCTTTCCATTATTACTCTTAATGTGTATGCTGTTTAACTGCTATTTTGTCAGTATACATACTGACACAACTGGTCACTGATCATGGGATATCACTGAAATTGAAGTTCAGCTTCTATAGGTTGCCATTCAAAAATTTATCATTGAGGTTGTTCCTAATTCTTATTTTTTTACAACAAAGGATATTATCCTTATAAGACAGTACCTTAGAAAAAAAATATCAAGTATAGTATGCAATTCATACCTTTTGCCATACACAGCTGCACCTGGATCCTGGAACTGGGCTTCCAATTCTTGAACCTCTTCGACCAGAGTTTTACATAAAGTTCTCTTAATGCTGAAAATGACCATTAAATTGATTCTTAATGACAGATACGTTAGAATTCTCTAGTGGAATTAAAAGTTCAAATTTGGAAAAACAAGTTTCCCTGAATAGTATTTCACAGATTTTGCAGAAAACCATTTACAATTATGCACCAAGGCATAGAAGATCTGCCAAAAAAGTTAAACAAAATAGAAATTAAATCAAAAGAATGCAAAATGAAACATTGACTTATTTAAAAGAACAGCTTCATTGTTTGAATATTCTTTAAAAGTAAGAAGGGATCAAGCCAAAAACTAGCACACCGAGCATCAGATTATAAATTCCATTACAGATAAGGTGCAATTAGAACAGGAGGCTTGTACCATCTCAGTTTCATCATTTTCTCCCTAGTACTTCAATTCATGGTTTCTTTTTGCAAAAGCCTACTAAAGCATCAAAAGTTGCCTTGGTTCACAATTTCCTGAAATGAAGTAATGTCCTTTAAAATAATCACTCTGAACTGAAATTCTATCAAATAATTCAAATACTTGATACCACTATCGTAACTTCGAACTGTCACAATATTTCAGCTTGGTATTTCACTTACTTTAAGAAAAATGAATAACTTTTCTTTTAGAACTAAGAGTTTCAAAAAGATTTTTACATTTATTTTTGTCATACATACACTTTGTAAGTCACATCCCAGAGAAGAGAAGTAATTGGGATGAAGAATAGGCCCATCCAAAACACACCAGAGCTGAACAACATTACTGCCTACGGAAGTGAATAAAACATAAATTTTACATTTTAAGCAGTAGCAAATACATTTTCAATACCAAAAATTATTCACAATGTTGTACTAATGGTTCGTTGTCATGAGTCATAGGTAGAAGGAAGATTACCCTCAAATGATTTACCAACAATTACAATAATTTATCAAATACATTTTATTGTTCTGCCTGCATTTTGAGCATAGTGATAGAAATTTTGATGCTTTGGAACAACACAAAAAAGTGAAACAATATCTTGAAGAGTATTAAAAAAATACAGAAAATATTAGAAATCTGAAATAAATGCAGAAAATGTTGGAGTAATTCAGCATGTTTGGTTGCAGAATTCTGAATTCAATAACATCATATTGGACTTGAAATATTATCTGTTTCTCTCTCCAAATGCTGCCAGACTTGCTACTTTGTTACTTGAAAGATATATGTGCATAGAAGGCAGTGCATCAAAGTTTCTCGAGACTGATTTCTAGGAGATGGGATTGTCCTATGAAGAAAGTTTGTGCAGGATAGGCCTACATTCTCTAGCGGTTGGAAGAATGAAAGGTAATTGACTTGAAACATAAACATCAAGAAGGGCTTGATGGGGTAGACGCTGGAAAGATTTAATGCCCCGATTTTGTAGTAAACAAGGAATTGGCCATTTACAATTGATAAGAGGATACATTTCTTCACTCAAAGGAACACAGGCCTCTCAAATTCCTGACTTTAGACAGTTGAGAATGCTCAGTTGAGTATATTAAGATAGAGTTTGGATGCTAAGTGAATTAGCTGATGTAGCAACAATGCAGGAGAAGTGCAACTGAGGAGGAAATCGGCCATGACCATAGCGAACATTGGTACAACAGTTTAGAAAGGCTAAATGTCTTCTCCTGGTCCTATTTCTATGTACTTATATAAAATCATTGTGCCTCAAACTAATCTGATGAGAAACTAAGCATAACACTCAGCTGGACAATGATGGAAATGTTTTGGAGGGTAATGTGGTCAACCATATCAAAGATCACAGACAAGTCAAGAAGGACAAGGAAGAATAGTTTACTTTATCAAAGTCATGGAGGATGTCATTTATGACTTTGATAAGAGCTATTTTGATACATTTTATTTACTACTACCAATACTTTAACTTTTTCTTTTGGAGTTCTCCCCTCCTGCTTTCTAATGTCTCCACTCTCAACTTCTCTTATTTTTATATTTCCTCTGCAAATTTCAGAAGTGAGACTTTCGAACAAAACCTTATTATGCACTTGTTCTCATCACATGAACATGTCTCAGCTTGTGATTCATGAGGTTGAGTTAAAACCCTTGCCAAAGATTTGCAAACAAAATCTAGGCTAATACTTCAGAGTAGTGGAGGAGTGCTGATAAGTAAGAGATGTCATGTTTTGGATGAGACATTAAACAGAATTCACCTTCTTATTCAGCTGGATGTACAAGATACTGCATCACTTTTTCTTTGAAATGAAGGAAAGTCTGGCATTAACCCACCCAATATATTTCCTCAACTATACTGCAAAATTGCAAAAACAGACTAACTGGCTATTCATCTCACTTGCTGCTGGGGTATTTTGTAAGCAAATAGACATCACCATTTAATAAGCATTTGTGATTAAGTTTTTCAAATCATTTCCAAATTATTTTTCAAGTAAGCTGTCTAGCACTTTGGAACAGCCTGAAAACAAGAATGTAAAATCAATTCAGGTTCTTTTGCCTTTCTTTCCTTTTTCTCCCTTCTACATAAGTAATCGGTCATTTTTTCATATTATGCACAGTTTTGACAATTCAAGGCATTTCTGTCTCAGTTGTCTCTTTAATAGGAAAGCCCTTTCCTTTACATCTCAAGTACTGGATCCTTCACATCTTCTTTCACTATTCTATCAGCCAGCTGTCACCCTCCTCTGATGTCTAAATGGATTCTTGTCCTCGACAATATACCTCAACTCCAATCACTGTCCCTGAACAAAGGCATCACTATTGGGATCTGCAACAATCTTTGCTACACCTGGGATTCTGTAGGACATGTGGTTCATTCTTGTTCCAATCCCTCAATGGCTTCTGACTTCAATGCCACAATCTCTCATATCAGTCCAATTATTGTGCAATCGCTTCTTTCTACAGTTGTTCAAAGGATGAGAATTTCATTAACGTTTTTTCCTTCCCACACGTCACAAAACATTACTTTTTTCTTGAGTTGGAGATGCCGGTGTTGGACTGGGGTGTACAAAGTTAAAAATCACACAACACAGGTTATAGTCCAACAGGTTTAATTGGAAGCACACTATCTTTTGGAGCGACGCTCCTGATCATCTGATGATCATCTGATGATCATCTGATGAAATCACCTGATGAAGGAGCGTCGCTCCGAAAGCTAGTGTGCTTCCAATTAAACCTGTTGGACTATAACCTGGTGTTGTGTGATTTTTAACTTTACTTTTTTCTTGGCCTCGAGAATCTTATTTTTCTGATCTTGCCATATTTTTCAAACTGGTGCACCATTGCCTGGGAAAATTCTACCCTTACTGTGAGAAGATTATTTGAATTTACCATCAAAAGCAAAACAGGCTGATGAAAAAGTAGTTTAAATTGGGAATGATAGGCATATCTCATGAATTTAGTTAAAATTTGAGGTGACCACTAATATGGTGGATCAGGGAATACCAATGTTCTCTGTGTGGACTTCAAGAAGATATCTGATAAAATTCCATACAGGAGATTATTGGCAACAGTGAAAACACATGGAGCTGAATAATCTTGTAACATGGGTTGGTAATACATTGGAGATAAGAACGACAGGAAGTGATATTCTCTAGGATCTATGCCGGGACTGCAATATTTCACCAGATATATTAATCAAATAGATGAAGTAATTAAGAGTTGTATATCTATATCCAAAGCTAACATAAAGCTAAGCGGGCACAGTAAGTTGAGAGATGACAGTCTTTATCCTTTGAAAATTTTCCTGAGTGACTAAATTTTGATATGTGGAATTCAATGTAGGAAAATAGGAGGCCATCCAATTCAGATCCGAGAAAATATTCCAATTTGGTTTTCTTAGTGGGGAGAGAAGAAACTGATTTAAGTGTCCATATATACAAATCATTAAATACTATTTTATTTAATCTAGTTTTTCACCAGATTAAATTACTAGATTTTCTAGTAGGTTGCATTCCTACTTTTCCACTAGCCTTGTCATTCTAGGTTAGTTGGTGCTGTCAAAGAAGCCTTGGGGAACTGCTACAGTACATCTTCAAGATGGTGGAGAGCATGAATGTTAAAGTTGGTGGATGGTGTAGTCATCAAGGTTTGTTCTGGATGGTATCAAGCTTCTAGAGTGTTGCTGGAGCTGCATTCATCCAGACAAGTGGTCAGCATTCCATCACACTCCTGACTTGTACCTGAATTTAGGGAGTCCGGAGATGACTTTCTTGCAGCAGAATTCCTAAAGTCTAACTTGCTATTGTAGACACAATATTTAAATAGCTGTCCAGTTCAATTTCTGCTGAATGGTAAACTCCAGAATGTTGATAGTGGGAAATAGAGTGGTTGTAATTTAATTGAATGGGAAGGGGACATAATGGTTAGATTCTCTTTTGTTTGAGGTGGTTATTACCATGCACTTGTGTGATACAAATGGAAATGTTGGTGGTTAACTCAATGAAGAGACATAATAGAATAGAATTAGAGAAACACTTCCTTTGCTGGAAGAGTTGTGAACAAGGAGGCACAGTCTTAAAAATTGAATTTCACATTCGAGGAGCAATCAGGAAGCATGTCTTCATAAAAAAAGCAGCTGAAATCCAGAACTCCCTTCCCCAAAAGGTTATAAGTCCTAGGCCAATTAAAATTTGACACAAGGATGATAGGTTTTTGTTGGGAATTGAATCGCCGAGTGTGCTTGAGGGATTTGTTCTATGTTAAACCCATTTGCAGTTCCTCTGTAATATGTCATTCTATTTGACTCTTATATTTGTTGTTTCCCTGCCCATTTGTCATATCCCTAAAAGAGGCTAAATATTTTCAACTTTTAATTTGCGATACAGGGTCTGCATTTAAAACATTAACATATTTTGCTTTTTATCAATGTACATAGTGAGTATTTTCAGCAAATTCCACTTTTATTTTAGATTGCCAGTTTGTTTTTACTATAATGTGTGAATTACATATCTGCCACCCTATTATAGAACAGTTTTGTGCAATAGCAATCAACAAGTTTGAAAAATGAAATATATATTTATTTATTCTCTCTTTTGACTGGCTGACAATATCTGTCATCAAGTGCCATGCAATAAAAATAGCTTTCATCTTCCAAATGATGTGACATGCTTCAGCTGCTTGTTAAAACTGCAGTCAAAACAAACCTTTTTCCATCATGTAAGATGCACCATGAGGAGAGTTAGATTACAGATAGCAATCAAGGTAAATGCATCATTTTTATAGCTCACAACGAAGTACCATTCGACTTCTACAAGAAGTGTCTTTCACATTTTTTTGCAATTACTTGTTAAAGATAGATTAAAAAGAAAGACAATATGTTCATGATCTATTTTAGCTACACTTCCGTATTTACTGCATCACCAAATGACTTGCAATTTATTAATCTTAATGGTTTAAAATTAACATTGATGATTATAGATCTGCACATTTTCTTTCTCAAAATCTTGAGATTCCTCTATTAACATTAAAACAGCTGGTATCCTCCCAACTGATATTGTCACCAAATTAATCATTATATGCTCAACTTGACAGTGCCTGTAAATTTTCAGATCTCAGCTGTGGAGTATACCCAAGTGTATCTCTGTTCCAGACAAGCACCAAAACATGTTTGACAGATGTGTCTAGAAAGATATTTGAGCAGGGTGAAAAGTCTTGAGTGAAAATTGTAATTATTTATTTTTTCACATTTGGGTGAACAAATCCACAAGGATAGGATTATAAGTACTTTCATATACTTTTATTGTGGCACAAGAACAAGCTGTAATAAACCTTACAGGCTCTTTCATTGCATGTTTAAGACATGATGGGAAGATTTAAATCATTGCGGCTCATGGATGAGTGATGGGCTTGTTTTTAAAAGGGCCTCTTTAACAGCCACTGATTGACTAGATTTCCTCCCTTTCCTCTCCCTTCCCTCCCATAAATCTCAATGTTTTCTGAAAATAGTTTGTCTTATGTAGATATATGTAATTATTTTGATGAGAGCAGTTTGGAGGTTCAGGGTATTGTCTCACTTTGGCACAATTGACCAAATAAAAATTGATACCCCAGTTGTCAACTGGTAGGATTGGTACAATGCCCAGGGTACAGCAACTACCACTTAGGGCTTAAAACATTTGCCCAGATATACCTCCAGATCTCTCATTCATGAATTTAAATTTACATTTATGATGGTGCATCTATAATTGCAGCATGTCTTGAAGCTTAACACATCACTTCAGATTGGTGCAGTATTTAAACTTAGAATAGTTTATTTTAGAAGCATTTAATAAACAGTTCTCTTTTTATCCCCTATTTGTGCCATTCCTGAAACCATCCATATGTAGGCTTAACTATCTATTGTTTTACTTATTCACTATCCATGTTATGCAGGAAAGGATGACTTGACTTCATAAGACATGGCATCTAATAATTAAACTGCCTTTGAAAATGAAAATCTATATACTGTTTCAAACAATAATTGAACAATACATTGAAACAATATTTCAGACAACTTTGTTTAAAGAGAGTTAAATTTAAAATGAAACAATATCAATTTCACATTTTCATGTTATTAGAAAGCACAACATTCTGTTTATAGAACATAGAACAACACAGCACAGAATGGGCTCTTTAGCTCAATGTCGTGCCAAACATGACTCCAAATTAAACTAATCCTTTCTGCTGGTTCTTGGTCCATATCCCTCCATTCCTTATGTATTCACATGCTTATTTGAAAGCCCCTCAAACGTTCCCAATCGCATCTACCATTCCACTAAAAGTCTTCCATCTGTTACATATTTGAAGGCACAGAATAGGCTGTTTTGATCTTTTTTAAATGAGCAATTCAAACTAAAAAGTCACTTACCCAACAAACACCTATTTTTTGTTTAAAAACAGGAAAAATCAGATTGCTTAAAATAGCTTCCAAAGATCAAGCAGTGGCAATAATGTTTTCTCACACATACCATTACAAGTTTCCAAAAATTTATAACACATCAAATTAATAACACAATCAAAATCAATGTTGGGGAAACCCTCCCCTCAAACTTGACTATCTCCAATACTTAAAATAACTTTGCTCCCTCTTGACTGAAACATCACTTTTATTCCCACTCCAACAGTGACTATCCTTGGACCAAAAACAATCATTGAATTTGATGACCAAAGGATAAAAACATTATACAAAGTTTGTCCTTTCTGCTCTGTTACATGAAGATTAAAAACAAGGAACAAGTATAAATGAGCTTGCTTTGCCATTCAATAAGATCATGGCTGATTTGATTTGAACTTCAACTCTACATTCTTACGTGCCCCCAATAATCTTTCACTCCTTTGTGACCAAGAATATATCTACTGCTTGCTTAAAAATATTTAAAGCTTTTGCATCCATTGCCTTGAGTTAGGGAAGTCCAACAATGTACAACCCTCAAAAATTTTCCTTTTCCCCTCATCTCTGCCTTAAATGGGTGGATCCTTATTTTTACACGATGATCCCGAGTTCTAGATTCTCCCACAAGAAGAACATCCTTTCCACAGCTACCCGATCAAGTCCGCTTATGATCTTATGCTCCAATTAATTTACTTCTAAGTCTTCTAAACTTCAGACAATAAATGCTTCTCTGCCTAGCCTTTCCTCACAAGACAGTTTGCTCATTCTAGGTATTAGTTTAGTAAACCTTGTTTGAACTGCATGGTGTGTGGTGAACAGTACTTTCCACAGTACTCCAGATGTCATCTCATCAGTGACCTGTATAACTGACGCATAACCTTCATAATTTTTCATTGAATTCCCTTCGTAATAAAAATAACGTGCCATTTGCTTTCTTGATTACTTGGTATAACTGCAAAGTAACCTTTTGAGACAAAAACAGAAATCGCTGAAGAAACTTGTGGCAGTAACTGTGGAGAGAAAGCAGAGTTAAATGTTTCAGATCCAGTGACGACTTCTTCAGGACTGATTGTAGCTAGGAAATGGTGTACATGCTGAAGATGGGGAGGGGGGAGGAGTAAACAATGGGTAGAGAGGGGCCCAGAGAAAAAGAGAATAGCAGTCGGGCAGACAAAAGAATAGGTAATGGTTAGTCTAGGAGAATAAATTGCTGCTAATGGGGACCATTAGTAGCTGACCATGAGTTGGTTGTGGTAGCAGCCCATGTGATGAGAGGGCTGGGGAAAGGACAAGGAAGATGATACTCAGGCCCTAAAATTATGGAACTCTATATGACTTCCTGAAGGCTGCAAGATCCCAAGCAGAAAATGAGATTCTGCTCTTCCAGTTTGCACTAAGCTTTGCTGGAGTGCTGCAGTGAACCTGAGCGAGATGTTGACCAGAGAACATGGTGGCAGGCAACCAGAAGCTCAGGGTCATTGTTGCAGCCGAAATGTAGATTTTACGCAAAGTGGTCACCCAGTTTGCATTTTGTCTTCTTACTGTTGAGGAGACCACATTGTGAGCAAAATACAGGAGACTAGATTGAGTGATGTGTAGATAAATTACTTCTTTACCTGGAAGGTGTGCCTGGGGTCTTGGACGATGAAGGAGGAGGAAGTAAAGGGACATGTGTTACATCTTATACATTTGCATGGAAAGGTGTCATGGGAATGTGGGAAGGTACAGAGCGTGGAGGAGGACTGGACCAAGTAGTTGCATAGGGAAAGGAAGGCTGACAAGGGAGTGGAGAGAGATGTGTGTCTGGTGGTGACATTTTGCTGGAAGTGGCAAAATTGGCAATTTATTATCCTTTGGATGTTGATGCTGGTGGGATGAAGTGTGAAGACTGGAGAACCCTATCTCTGTTGTGGCGGGAACAGAAGGGGTGAGGGCAGAAGTGCAGGAGGTGGGTCAGACACATTTAAGGACCCTGTCATTCATAGTGGTGGGAATCATCGGTTGAGGAAAAAGGTGGCCATTTCAGTGGTCCCCTTGTGGAAGCTGATATTATCAAAAGGTAACTGAGAGAGATAGTGAATTTGCAGTGGATGCAGGTGGCCAGCTTATCCCCAGAAATGGAAACAGAGATGTCGAGGAAGGGAAAATAGGAAACAGAAATGGATCAGGTGAAAGTGAGAGCAGGGTGGAAATTGGAGGCAAAATTGCTATTCTGGAAGAGAGGAAAGCACCACGATGTATCAGAGAAAAGAGTTGTGGGATGGACCCCCAAGTAGGATTGGAACAAGGAATGTTTCACGTACCCCACAAGAAACAAGCAAAGCTGGGGCCCACGCAGGTATCCACGGTCACATGTTTGATCTGAACAAAGCGAGAGGTGTTAAAGGAGACATTGTTCAGAATGAGGACAAGCTCGATGAGGCAGAGGGTGATGGTGGTGGATGGGGATGGTTCAAGGCTTTTTTTTTCAGGAAAAAGTGGACAGTCCTGAGACATTACACTCCTTTTGCTCGATTTTTGCCCGCTCAGAACCTATCTATATCTCTTTGTAGGAACCTATGTCCTCTTCACAACTCATTTTCTTACCTATCTTTGTGCCATCAGAAAATTTAGCTTCTATATGCTCAATCCTTTCATCGAAATCATTTATATAAATTGTAAAGAGCACTGACCCCTGTGGTACATCATTCATGACATCTTAGCAGCCTGACAAAGACCCATTTATTCCTACTTGTTGCTTCCTGTTAGTCAGCCAATCTTCTAATATGCTAATATGTTACCTCCAGCACCATGAGTTTTTATTTTCTGCAATAATCTTTGATGTGGAACTTCATCAAATGCCTTCTGGATATCTAAGTATAATGCACCCAGTGGTTCCCTTTTATTTACAGCAAATGTTACTCCTACAATGAACTCCAACAAATTAGTAAACATGATTTCGCTTTGAAAAACCATGTTGGCTCTGCCTGATTTTGTTGATTTTATGCAAGTGCCCTTTTATAACATCTTTAATAATATGATGTAACATTTTCCCAATGATATATGATAAGCTAACTGACCTGTAGTTTCCATTTACCTTCTTAATTACCTGTTATACCTGCAGACCAACCTTCTGTGATTCATGCAAAAGGACACCCAGGTCCCTCTGCAAATCTGCATGCTGCAATTTTTTTACCGTTCAAATAATAGTCTTTTTTTACTGTTATTCCTACCAAAACAGATGACTTCACATTACTAACATTGTACTCAATTTGCCAGACCATTGCCCACTCACTTAAACTATGTCCCTTTGCAAAGTTTCAGAGTGCTCTGCACCTTTTGCTCTACCACTCATCCGAGTGTCATCTGCAAACTTCGACACGCTACACATAGTCCGCAACTCCAAATCATCTATGTAAATTGTGAATAACTGTGGTCCCAACACTGATCCCTGAGGCACCCCAGGGATTGCCAACCAGAAAAATCACTCATTTATCCCCACACTTTGCTTCCTGTTAGTTAACCAATTCTCTCTCCGTGCTAATACATTGCCTGTAACGCCATGCATCTTTATCTTATGCAGCAATTTTTTTTGTGCAGCACTCTGATGAATGCTTTTTGGAAATCTAAATACACCACATCTATTGGGTTACTGTTGTCCACTGTGCTCATAATGTTTTCATAGAATTCCAGTAGATTAGGTAAGCATGACCTGCCCTTCACGAACCCACACTACGTCTGCCCAACGGTACAGTTCCTATCGAGATGTCTTGCTATTTCTTCCTTAATAAGTTCAAGTATTTTTCCCACTACAGAAATTAAGCTAACCGGTCTATAATTCCTCATCTTTTGACTATCTCCTTTCTTAAACAGTGGCATCACATTTGCTGTTTTCCAATCTGCTGGAACTGTCCGAGAACCCAGAGAATTTTGAAAAATTACTACAAGTGTGTTTGCTATGTCTCCCGCCGTCTCTTTTAGTACCCTGGGATATATTAGGGTCAGGAAACTTGTTTACCTTGAGTACCATTAGCTTGCCCAACACTACCTCTTTTGTGATAATATTGGTTCTAGGTCCTCACCTACCTTAGTCTCCTTGTCAATTACTGGCATGTTATTCATGCCCTCCACACTGAAGACCGACACAAAATATCTGTTAAATGCCTTGGTCATTTCCTCATATCCCATTACTAAATCCCTCTTCTCATCCTCTGTTTACTGACCAAAGTTTACCTTAGCTACTCTTTTTCATTTTATATTTTTTGTAGAAACATTTGTTATGTCTTTATATTCTGAGCTAGTTTACTTTTATAATCTCTCTTACTTTTCTTTCTAGCATTTTTAGCGATGACATTTCTGTTGATCTTTAAAGTTTTCCCAATCTTCTAGTTTCCAGCTAGTCTATGCCACGTTGTATGCCTTCTCTTTCACTTTGATAGCCTCCCTTATTTCCTTAGACACCCATGGCAGATTACCCCTTTTCCTACAGTCCTTCCATTTCATTGGTAAATGCTTTTGCTGAGCACTTTGAAAAATTGCTTTGAAAATCCTCCACTGTTCGTCAACTGTCCCACCATAAAGTCTTTGCTTCCAGTCTACTTTAGTCAACTCCTCCTTCATCTTATTGTAGTCTTCTTTATTTAAGCACAGGACACAAGTATTGGATTTTATCTTCGCACTTTCCATCTGTATTCTAACTTCAACCATACTGTGATCGCTCCTTCCAAGAGGATCCCGAACTGTGAGATCATTAATTATTCCTGCCTCATTACACAGCAATTTTTGATTTTACACCAAGTCTCACGAGCTACTTCTTTTAAACTGTAGGATGAAATCCATCAGGACCTAGGATATATCAACTCACAGTTCCAACAGTTAATTCAGTACTTCTTCTCTGGTAACTGTAATTTTAAGTTTTTTTGCTCTCTTTCAATTTCTAAGTTACAGCTATTTCTGTGATGTTGCTTGTATTCTTGTTAGCGAAGACCACAGCAAAGTACCTGTTCAATTTGTCTGCTCTCTTTATCCTCAATTACTAATTCCCCAATGTATTTTCTATGGAAGCAACACACTGTTAATTCTTTTCTTTTTTAAGAATCTGAAAAAAACCTTTTCCGATCAGATGTTGGGAAACTTGAAAGGATGCAGAATAGATTTACAAGGATGTTGCCAGGGTTGGAGGGCTTGAGTGAGAGGAGAGGCTGAACAGATCCATGTCAGATGCCATATCACTTAACCTTCACTCCTCCCTAGAGTATCTTGACACCAAGAACAGCTACATAAGAATCCTACTCAATGATTACAGTTCAGCCTTCAACACTATTACCCCCTACAGACTGATTACTAAACTTAGTGATCTCTGACTAAGCCCCACTCTCTGCAATTGGATCCTCAGTTTCTTGACCCACAGGCCACAATCAGTGAAGATTGGGAACAATATTTCATCCTCACTAACACTCAACACTAGAGCCCCCCCAGGGGTGTGTACTCAGCTCCCTATTGTATTCACCGTATACCCATGACTGCGTCGCTAAGTACCAGACTAATGCCATTTACAAGTTCGCTGATGACACCACCTTGGTCGGTCGAATCTCAGATGGTGATGAAACAGACTTCAGATGGGAAGTGGAAGACCTGGAAAAATGGTGCACTGACAACAACCTAGCTCTCAATGCTAGCAAAACCAAGGAACTCATCATTGACTTTCGGCGGGATGCTACTCATGCCCCCTACACATTACAGCACAGAGGTGGAATGAGTGGAGAGTGTCAAGCTCCTGAGAGTGGTCATCCACAAGCTTTCTTGGACTCCTCATGTGGATGCACTGGTTAAAAAGGCCCAATAACGTCTCTTCTTCCTCAGGTAGCAGAGGAAATTTGGCATGACGGCAAATACCTTTGCCAACTTTTAAAGGTGCACCATCGAGAGTATTCTGTCTGGATGCATCACTACCTGGTATGGCAACTGTACCATTCAAGATCGGAGACAGTTACAGAGAGTGGTGAACTCGGCCCAGACAATCCCAAAGACCAACCTCCCATCTATAGAATCCATCTGCCAGGCACTCTGTCAAGGAAAGGCCGCCAGCATTCTCAAAGATCCATCCCATCCTGGCAGTGTTTCTTTACAACTTCTACCATAGAAGGTACAGAAGCCTGAACATGCACAAGCCAGTTTCGTAACAGTTTCTACCCTACTGTTGTTAGAATACTGCATGGACTTATAAACTCTTAATATTCGCCTGTTACTGTGTTTTTGTTTTTGCCGCTGTTTACCTGTTATTTGCTTATCTATGCTATTTAACTATGTGACCTGCTCACAAGACACTGTGCTTCGGTACACGTGACAATAAACTCAATTCAATTCAAAGTCAACTGAAAGCAGAACAGCATCAGTCCATACTTGAAAATCACAACAAAAACAGAAATTTCTGGAAAATCTCAACATCTGGCAGCAACTGTGGAGAGAAATCAGAGTTAATGTTCTGGTTCTAGTGACCTTTCTACAGAAGGGTCTGGAAAATGAAAATGTTCTGATTTATGCATCCAGATGCCTTTTAAATGTTAAAATTACACCCGTAACCTCCATTTCCTTTGGTAGCTTGCTCCATACATGCACTAGCGTCTGCATGAAAAACTTACCCCTCAGGTCCTTTATAAATCTCTCCCCTCTCACTTTAAGCTCGGAGACAGTCATTGTCCGCCACTTGTGTGCCGCAAATGTCATTTCCCACTTGTTAGTCCAAGCCTGGATATTGTCCAAGTCTTGCTGCATTTAAACTTGGACTGCTTCAATGCATGAGTATTTGGAATGGTGCTGCACATTGTGCAATCCCCACTTTTGAGCTCATGATGAAGGGAAGTTCATTGATGAAGCAGCTGAAGGTGGTCATCCCTAGGACACTACTCTGAAGAACTCCTGCAGAGGTTTTGGTTTCTTGAAAAATCACAACTTTACAAACAGCCTTGAGTCATGTGGTTACAGCGTTAAGTCCCACTATAACACAATCTGGGTTGACAGTTAAATGGATTTCTGAGGGAGCACTGAAGCTGGTGTTGTTTTAACGAGGCATTTAAATGGAGACCGTTTATTGAACATAACACATACAATAACAGAGGTAGGCCATTATGACCCTTTAAGTCTGCCTGCGGCTGATTGATTGAGGCCTTAGCTTCAAATTTCTGCCTGCTCCTTATACCCTGGATTCTCTCCTATTAAAACTCTGACTCACTCATTCTTTTCTCCTAAGTCAATAATATAGATTGTAAATAGTCAAGGCCTCAGCATTGACCACTGTGTGACTCCATTAGTTACAATTTGCCGACCAGAAAGAGCCATCTATTCTGACTGTTTCTTTTTAGCTAGCCAATCCCTTACCTATCTTAATATACCCCCCCAACTTGATAATCTCATTTTATGTAGAAGGGTCACCATTTCTGAGGCACGTTATCAAATGTCTTTTGGAAATCCAAATATACTATGTGTACACCCTGTACACCCTACTTATTACATTCTCAAAGTACTTTATCAAGCACATCAGAAAAACATGCTGACTTCCTAAGTGCATTAAATTGCTCCGAATGTCCTCTACTTCCTTAATAATGGATCCAAGCACTTTCCCATGAACAGATTTAGGCTCTTTGACTTGTAACAGCTTTTTGTCTCCGTTCTTTCCTTGAATAAAACTATTATTTTTGTGGATTTTCAATCCTCAGATCAAGGACAGTTTGGAAGATAATAATCAATGGATCCAGTATCTCTCCAGGAGCTTCTTTAAATACCTGAGGATGCAGGTCAACAATGATCGGAACTTGTCAGCTTTTAGATTAATTCATTTTTCAAGAATTCTCTCTCATATAATAGTGATTGTTTCAAGTTCTGCCCTCACTTCTACCCCTTTGTTCTTCAACTATTTTTCCTTAGATGCTTGTTTTCTACTGGAAAGACAGACACAAAATGGTGGCACAAAGTCTCTGTCATTTCCTTATTTCCAAGTTTGATTATTTAAAGTACCAATAATAAGTTCACCTACTCTTTTCCATTTTATTTACCTGTAGAAGCTCTTAATGGTTGCTTTATATTTCTAGTTATTTTACACTCACATTCTAACCTCTTCATTTTAGTCATCCTTAGCTTGTTTCTAAAACCTTCCCAATTTTCTGGCTTACCACTAATCTTTGCCTTTCCTTTCCAGTTGTGACTGCAGTGTCACTTTCTCATTGAGCGTTTCTTCCTCAATGAATATATCTTACTTAAAAATTAGAACAAATACGCTTAAATGTCTGCTACAGCTTTTCTACCATTTTAGATTTTGACCTATTTTCTCCAGGGGATTGTAGCTTTGTGCTCTTTTCCATTATCTTCAATTAAAAGACTAGCTTCAGGACGATAGAGAGGATTCTAACACACTATTCAATAAAAATCAGGGAAATTTGCTAATTATATTTTAATATTTCTCAACCAATGGACTGAATTGTATGTCTACTGGGGATGCGATGGCTGAAGGGGTGGGGCATGAAACTGGATGCCATGGCACAGACACCGTACTTGTTGCTTAATTATTTCTGCAGGTACTCTACGTCAATTAATAACTACTTAAGAACCTCATACTGTCACCACTGTTGTTTCCAATGAAAGAGTCCAACAGTACCAAGTAACCCTCATACACTTTTTTTAAAATAATGATTCTTTCATTGGATTTTGGGAGTCACTGACAGGGCCAGGATTTGGTGCCTTGAATTAACTGGATCACAAAGTCATTTTAAAGAGCAGTTAAGAGTCAATCATATTTCTGTGGATTTTGAATTACATTAAGATCAGGCCAGGCAAGGATGTCAGATTTCTTTCCCTAACCAGATGGATTTTTACAACACCTATAGTTACCATGGTCATAATCACTGAAAGGAACTTTATTTTTCAAATTAACTAATGGGATTTATATTCTACCAGCTGCCTGGTGGAATTTGAATCTGTACCCTCAGGGTATTTGCATAAATCTCTGGAGGGGGGACACTATCACCCTTCCTTGCATAAAATTCAGTCCAACATTTCAAACTGAGTTTCTGACCATTTATCTCATTGCAGCTACAGCCTGGTCAATTTTATATACATCAATTCTACCCTTCCACTCTCTCAACATGATTAGACTTTGTGACTAAAACTAACTCAGTTGTTTCTTGTTAGCAGAAAACTGAACTAATTCTATTATTAAAAAAGGAAAGAACTACTCAATCCCATGAAGTGTATCTTGGATCATTTGTAATGAAATGCCCCACAACATCTTTATGCCTTACAATAATTATTTTTTTTCTCTTGGTTGGCAAGCTTTTGATCATGAGGTACGTTCATTAACTTTAAATGAGAGCATTTACCAATACAAAACAGACCAAACTGTTTGGTGACTTTAGCATTACCAGAACAACTTCAAAGTGTTCCCACTTTCGCATGTTAACTTTTCTTTCAATTGCCAGAAACATTTTGAGAACAAAGAATAAAGTTTAGCTTGCATTATCTTATTAAGTTGGGGGAGAAGACTAAACAGAAAACCAGTATGAAAACATTTGCCATAATTTTCTCCTGCAATGTCACTAATTTGAACAGAATTTTTAAACAGGCAACAATACAAAGTGCGTAACTGGTGTCAGTTACTAGTAAGTAGTAACTGACACCAGTTTCAATTTTGGAAGAAATGAGATTGCATTTTAAGTTCATGTAAAATTATTGTGGATTTCCATTGACATCAACTACATATTTAACATTTTCAAAATTGTTAAATAATATTTAATTCTGACAAGAGTCATCCCAATTGTTATCCATAATTCATTTTGCTACATTTTAAAAGGTAAGTGCTAGCGCTCTTTCATTTTCTGAATAAGACAATAGTCCTCCGTTTCAGTCATCAGAACTAATTTGTAGTAAAGAAAATCTATATTAACTATTTTAATACCATTTTGGATGAGAAGGACAAATAATGCAGGAAGCTTTATGTTCATGTAGTCTAATCCAAGTTGGTGATTTTATTCTCTGATTAAGCTGAAGACTGTTGAAGTTGCCTGTGCCGAGTTAATCGTAACTATTCTAATTTCAGTTCTGAAGAGAGGACAATTGGGACCTGCTATTCAAATTTCAGTGCCTTTAGAAATGATCAAAATGAATTAAAAAGACAAAGTTTTTATTTTATATTTGAAAGCCTGTCAGATTTTGTACTGCAGAGGTAATCCAAAGCTCAAAGATTTAAACCTCACATTCGTATTGAAAACAGAGAGTTTCATTGTATTTTGTACGAAGGGAAAAATAAAATCCCAGAGGTATTTCCTTCCTTTCTGTACAAAAGCTCTCCCCTCAACACCCCCCCTACCCCCCAAACACTGTGTAGAAACCATTTTTGTTTCTAACTTTTCACATCCCTCCACACACAGGCAAATCATCTGGGAAACAGAAAAGTGATCCTTTTCATATAATACTGGTAACAGGGGCAGTCTGTTCTGGGGACAGGTCCCGGCTGCCTCTGTGCACGGTTTACAAATTGTTCCTAATGTGTGAAATTTGTGGCCCATGCCAAACTTCTTCTCTAGGCCTTAGCCCCTTCAAATGGGATTCTGTCACAAAAGTAGCTCCCAGGGGGATTCACAAGGGATCAGAAATCACAGAGTCACAAAGCTTGGTGTTTTGAAGGCCCAATAGGCCCCAAAGGGAAAACAACAAGTCTGCTGTCTATACAACATGACAGCTGCTCAGATTAAGAGTTCAGCTTCAATTTTTTTCCAAGGAGCTTCTTCAAAACACATCCACAACAATTCAAAATAAATTTTATTTCATAATATACATATAAAGGATTTAATATTTAATTATTTCAATTTTTGGTGTCATACCAACACCATAGTAAGTAAATGAATTTGACACCTCTCCACTTGTCATTCAGAAACATGACATTGAGAAAGAGACAATGTTGGTTTACTAAAATCTCTAATATGAAATGCAAATTTGTCAGTACAAATGTGGGCTATTTCCATCCTCGTCCATCAATATTACTTTTTAATAATGACCAGGAAACAAAAGTATAAAGAAGAGCAAAGGTGTTCTGCATTGTTAAAAATGCATATATGCTAACCTGCAAGCTGAAAGGAGTGAATACCCTAATTATCCATGTGTGCCACATGGAATTACTAAATTCTAATCAGGTAAATTGGTATGCAGCTTTAGAAATTTAAGATATTGCTTCACCTAATTTGGAAGTGAGGTTTAAAACACACATTCAATGAAATATTGATAATATAAAAAAGCAGTCATTGCAAAGTTCAGTGGCCCTTGAATTGAAATCTTCACATTCTTTATTTCTATTCAAAAGCAAAGCAAAGCCTAAATCCTGGCATAAGAAAGGAAGAGTAGAAAAACCATCAAACACATAAATTAATTTGAATAATGTTGAGAATATTTAACTTTAAGCGTAAAAGCTTGCTACCAACAAATTCAGTGAAATCTTCACTCCTATATGGTCAGTCATGAATGCCACACACACACTGCTTATGTTACAAAATTTGGTGAAAATGCCGACTGTAACATTTCCACATTACTATATATTCTGAAGTAACAAGTACACATAGAGAAAAATAAATGAAACTATCTGAAGTTTTTCAGAATAAAATGCAATTTCATTGACCTGATTTTTGTCATTAGTATGAGACCGATTCTAAAAACAAATACCAATCATCAGTCAGAAGTTTATAGCTTTGCCAGGTCTGAATTCGTTTGGAACAAACATCTTATAACATTGTTAAAATTTTTAATACATTTCTGACTGCATCACATAATTAAAAAAGAAATCAGGGTCCAGATGTTGATTTCAGTTTGTAACCATAACAGGGTTGTACATCTATGTCTAAAGTACTGCTTTAATAATTGTGTAACTTGAATGAAATATCTGATACTACAAATACTGTACTGGTAGTGTACTTATCAACTAAAGATGATTCAACATACATGGTGTAGATTTTTGAACCTCTCTTGAAATTAATCTTTGATTTTGATAATTCGCTTTCATTTCCTCCCTCGGTGAATAGTTCCCAATTTAGCTAGGGAAGGTAGAATTATCCTCCATAACTGTTACTTAATAATTAGCCTCAAGAGGCATATTTATTAAGTAGGATGGTTAGGTGGGTCACTATGTAGGTGGGTCACTATTTTTTCCATGCCTATGCATTTAATTCCCTACTCCGATTCACTAATAGAAAGGAACTAATACTGCAGTTTACAAAATATCCATCATCTCACACATTGCTGGAATTAACAGGTTTCCAATAAAACACTCGCACAATCTGACAGTCTAATCTTCTCAGAGAGGAATCTCTGTAAAATGTAGTTTGATCAGTTTCATTTGCGTTTTAAGTAGATTTTAATGCCTCGCATCAGGTTTTCTATCCTTCACAAATGTCTAGTTATGTTGGCTTTATGTCTCTCTTTGGTATTGTTTATTATCATTAGCACAAAATGAAAATACTGTGATAATACAAAATAATTCCCTGTCTATCATATGACACATTGACATACATGAATAAATAATACTGCATGCACTTTTCAGCACTTCTTGAGACATCAATAATGATCGAGATTGCTGACATTGCACATGGGCAATACTTCAGAGGCAATAATGACTTATTTCACTTTAGATGCAGACAAACTTCTAAAATCCTTCCCCCTCCAATATCTCTTTGCATTATCTCTTCCATGCAACTATGCAAAACAAGTCACAGACAGTCATTAGCAAACAGAAGTCAGTAAATAAACAGTTAAGCACTTCCTTAAACAAGAGTGAAAAGACAACATAGAATCTGGTATATGTTACTTAAGAACAATACCATGTCTACTGCTGTCACAAACCTATAAGACAGTCCGAATGCTGACTTTACTGAGCAATTTAGAGCCAAAGTACATAGCAATTTATTTCAACTTCACATCTTTAACAACATATATTACACTTGCATTTCCAGCTGTTTGTTTTTATTAAAGATTTTGTACTAATCTACATCTTGACTTTTGTTTTGTGGCATTAAAATTATAAGTACCACCTTTGGATGTTAGTTACTTATAGATCATTGTGCTTTTCTTAGTTACTTGGAAGTATCAAGATAAAAACTTAGTTAACTTTGCATGGACTCAAGCATCTCAAACCCAATAGGATCTTACAAGGCTAGAGGTACAATCGGAAATGAGGCAATTTAATTGCTGGAATTTTAGCATAAATTGAAAACAATGCACAAGAATAAAAGGAGGCAAAAATGTTCTACAGAAATTTGGTAACTAAAAGAAATATCTAGGTCACGTCTTAATTATACATGTGCCATGTAAGGCACACATGAATAACTGGTTTAGTTAAAGTACAAATTAAGTTATAGGAGAAAGTTATGAGATAATCTACAGAATTATTATCCTCTTAACAACGCGCAACCTTTCTGATGCATGCACATGCACTGTTCAGCACAAGTCAGTAAATATAAAAGCAGGGACTCGAATTAATTATTTTTTGAAAATAAATGTTTTTTTTCTTCCCGGACTTGGATGTAAAACCAAACAGTACTATTCTGTCTGTTTAATTTGGCTAAAATGGCACAGAGTAGGGATCTCTGGTCCACACCACACAATACTGCTAACCACTGGGTAATTGTCAAGACTGAAATTAGCTTTTAATGGGAGTCTTGTGTGACCAAAAGTAAATGGACTAAAATATTAGAAGATAATCAGTCCAACAAATTAGATGATCTCCAGTGGGTAACTGACAATTTCTTGGTTGTAGCAAAACAAAATATCTTTGGCTATATTCCTTAATACATTTCAACACCCAGTCAAAACTAGTGCAGCTTTATTTTTGACAAAACTTTTAATATTACTTTAATTTATTTTTCAAACTTATCAATTTCTGGTTCTAATGTGACAAACTCTTCAGAGCATCTTGTAAATAGATTATCACAGTTTCCAAATCCATTTGGGAAATTTTGCAAATGCAAAAGATCTTTCACAGAATGATGATTAAAAACAAATCTGACAATTATTTCAGAAGAAATGACAGCCAACGGGCACTTGGACGTTGTCATATGCCTTTTCTTTCTGCAACATAAATGGTAAATGTAAATATCAAAACAAGTACCTCTCCAGAAATATCAGGAGCCAGTGGAATTGCAGGCCACAGTGATGAGTAGATTCCAAACAGCACCACCCACATTCCGATACTTCCCCAGATAGCCACATGGCTAAACTAGTGAAAAAAAAGATATCAAGATCACCTTACCAGATTATAGAGTAAAATTATCTAATATACTACATATCAACATAGTGCATTTATGATGCAGACATAACATTAAAAATGTGTTTATTCTCATGCTTTGCTGTTTAGTTGAGATTCAAACTAGCAGCTTTTAGACAACTTAATTTTATTTGCTTGTTTATAGGCAGAAAGGAAAGATTTTATCTGGTCACAATTTGTAGTGAAATTCTAAACAGGAGGTAGTTTCTGCCAGCAATGTTTGTGTAATTGGATGCAATTGGTTGAAACACACAAAAGATTAGAGAGTTTTAAACATGATTGAGTTATGCAAAGCACCTACAATCACATTCAGCGATCTTTTCCATCGCTTGAAGATTAAAATTTGTCATGATCAAGTTACAAACTGAAGTTGAAATTATTGCATTTGTCAACTGCAACAACAAGGTAAGGCTGTGCAAATTGTGTTTACCTCCCTAGGTATAAAGGCAGTAATTAAGCATGCTTTAAAACATCTCCATATATCAAAGATGACTTGTTTCTAAGAAACCAACTAGTGTACACTAAAGTAGTGGCCCACACTGTTCTTGTCTCCAATTTATGAAAAGGATATAGAAGCACTGGGAAAAAAAGTTATAAGGACGGTATTGGAATTGAGAGATCACAGCTATTGCCAAGATTCTCTCGTTAAGATTTCATCTTTAAAAAAAAAGAGTAGACTTCAGGGTGACTTATTGGAGATCTTTAACAGCTGAGCAGGGTAAATGGGGAAGCAATGCTTCCACATGTAAGATTATAAACATTGAGGAAACATAGTACAAAAATACTGGAGATTTTTTTGTGAAAAAATACATATTGACATATCATGTTCATAACCTTTCCTCAGACTTTGATCATCAACCTGAAATACAAATCCTCATATTTTTGTTCACAGATGTTACCAGGCCCAAATATTTCTTTTGTACTCTGTTTTAGATTTCCAGCATCTGCAGTAGTTTAGCTTTGTGTTTCTAAAAATACAGGATAATTACAAATAGATTGGAGAAATTTCTTTAGTCAAGAGGGGAGGAATGTGGAAATGGGTCATACATTATGATGATAGGTGAAGTTGAGAGAGATAAAATGTAAGGAGACTAGTCTGAAGTGTAAATGCCAACATTTATCAGATGGGCAGAAGGTCTGGGTTCAAACCCAACCTGCCCTAGATATGTATCATAACATTTTGAACAGTCTGATTAAAACTATCTACACTGGATGGGCAGAATAGAAGTGTTAAAGAGTTTAAAGTTTTTTAATCATGTTAAATCAGATTACTCACAGGTGGAGGACTCGACAAAATGATTATTATTGGTGATAAGCCTATTTCTAACTGTGTTAATAAAACTGTATCCCATTATCTCTCACAAATATATCAAGGCATACACACTTTAAAAAAATGAAAACGTTAATGGAATCAATTACATTCTATCAGACTGCACAATTGGAGTGGTCCACTGAATATTTTAAGGTTATGATTGTGCAAATTAATTTTATTGAAAATGTGAACTGTAACCTAAACAATGGAATTTTGGTTACTATCTCCTGATCATACCCAAAATGGGACTTCTAAGTTTGCTACTTAGTGAACAGTTATTTGTTTTATGACTCCTCTTCAGAACATTTCTGAAAAAGGTTTCATTTGAACTCAAAACATTACTTTTGTTTCTCTCTCCATAGATGTTAACAGACCTGCTAAGTTTCTCCAACATTTTGTGTTTATTTCAGATTTCCAGCATCTGTAATATTTTGCTTTTATTTGTGTGGATCAAGCATTTAAATCATAACTGTGGAGTGAAAGTCAGTTCTCTTGAGGGACTGCTTAAGAAGACAACAACAAATTTGGCACACAAATGCTGTGTCAATTTTTGAAGTAAAGAATATTTTCTTGTTAATATTGCCTGCAAGAAAGATAATTACTTCATAGAAAGACATGGCACAGAACTAGACTGTTCAGCTCATTGTCCTCAGCTAACTCTTTCAAAGAATCTTAGGAAGGCCTGCTCTTTCTTTGTAACCCTGCAACTACTTCCCTTCAAACATTTATAACATTGCTTTAAATGCTATTAAGTATTTTCCACCATGCTTTGCAGCAGTACATTCCAAATCAAAACAAATTTCTGGACGTTTTAACAAAAAGTGTTCCCTCACATTATCACCAGATTCTTTGCCAATCACCTTAAATATACAAGCCATGGCTACTGACCCTTCTGACACTGGATGTCGTTTAATTCATTTCTCTATCACATTTCCTTTTATCCTTCACAACATCAGCTCTGCAAACTCTTCACAATGAAATTCCTCATGCTGGTACCATTCCAGTAAACCTCCTCTATACACCTTTCAAAGCCTTTCTGACTTTGGTATTTAGAATTGTGGAAGAGTAAGTGAGGACTGCAGATGCTGGAGATCAACGTTGAAAAGTGTGGCACTGGAAAAGCACAGCAGGTCAGGAAGCATCTGAGGAGTAAGAGAATAGACATTTTGGGCATAAGCTCTTCATCAGGAGTGTCTAGAATTGACCATATTACTAATCAGTCATTTAACAAGTTGTGAGAGCCACATTATAGAAGGAATGTGAATGCATTAGATAGAATACAGAAGCAATTTACACAAATGGTTCCATGAATGAGAAACTTCAGTTGAGAATGGACTGAAAAATTTGGAATCGTTCTCCTTGGACAGGAGGCGGGAGAGAGGAGGTTCGACAGAGGTTTTCAAAATCATGAGCAGGCTGGATAGATAAGATTAGGAAAAACAGTTCCCACTTGTAAAATAACAAGAGGGCATAGATTTAAAGTGAAGTGAGTAAAAAGTTTATTACATAGTGAGTGGTCAGGATATGAAATGCACTTCCTGGAAATGTGATGGAGGCAGGTTCAAATGTGTGATTTCTTGGATAAAGTGCACAAGGGAAAGGGGGAATTATACAGGAGATTGGCCAAAGATAATGATACTGGTTTGAGGATCTGATGCAGGCATAATGAGCCTTCCTTTGTACAGTAGCAATTATGTGAAAACACGTTCCCTTTAATGTTTGCTCAATACTTCCCGTGGGACCCAACCCAATCAGATTCTCACTGTACTCTGCGTTTAGGTCTCAAACCACCTGCCATGTTGGATTTCAAAATTTCAGGCCAGCACATCAATTAAAATGGTCTATTCACAAACCAACTTCAAACATGGAACAAAGTGATAACCTTGCCATTAAAACTGGTGTGTGAATTCACCCTTAAGCTGCTATCTTCCCTTGTGATTTCACATTACCTGCAAGTTGGTCTCTTTAGCACTGAAATCAAAGTTCTGCCAATTGTCTATAAAGGAGGTTGATATATTGTGAGCGTGTACAAACACGAATGTCAGCTGATAACATCCTTTTAGCAATTTGTGATTAATAGATTATAATTCTTTTCCTGTTCATACTGTCAATGCATTCTGGTCATACAACTATCAAAGTGTAAGGACCATGTATTTTTATTTTGCATTTTTTTAAAAACTGGGGGTTGAAATGAGAAAGAAATTTTTAAAACTAATGTTCGAAAGAGTGGCTACAGTTTCAAAAGCAAGTAATCTGATATCAATAGTAGGTATTACAAACATCTGTTTGAACTGAACACAGTAATTGAAGTTCAGATTGCAAATGATCTAAAGCTAACAGCGTGTACTGGTGCAGCTCTTCCTGAAAACAAGTAATTGATTGGTCAATTGTGACAATTAGATTGTGGATTGTGACAATTATCAATGGCAGAGACTTTAGCTTGCCAACAACAGTGTGATCGGTTCATGGATGGCCGAGCAACTTGGAGCTGGAAAAAAGAGAGAGAAAGCTTGCAGATCTTGTCACAGCTCAGAAGCTGACTGTACTGTGCAGTCAAAAACTCAGTTTAAACTTGGAGAAAACCAGTCACCTTTTCTGCAGCAGTATATCTGTGACCTGTGAACTGACAGATCAGAGACATTTTCCAAGTGAATCAATTACTCTGTACTTCTTATAAACCAGTAAAAGCATCTCGAGAAAGACATCTGAACAAAGCAGTCTGGGCAGCCAACAGAGGATAATCTCAACATCAGATTCAGGACCGACTTCCCAGTTTTTCAATCTCCACCAATAATCTATTTTTCCCATGTGTGCGCGCATTTGTGTTTGTGTGTGTGTGAAAAAGGAGGAGTTCATAAGGGGATTAGATTTTTAGTTAATAGAAGTATGTGCCAATGGTTGGTATATGTTTATTTCCAGCTATAGTCTAATTAATTACAATAAATAATAATTGCTGTTTCATACAGAAACCAAGTCTGTGCTTTCTATTAACCTTGGTCTGAAAGTCAGGTACATCTGGGTACTGTGTGTACTTTTAAAAAAAAAACTTTAACATTTGGTAAGATGCCAGGAACAGTGGGGTTCGATTTACAGTGTGCTACCCCAGTGAGTCATAATAATAGTAACAAGGAAATGCACTCAAAATGTAACAGGAAAGGAGTTCAGATAGCAAAAATCAATGTCACATTAAAGGTTGTTTTAAGTAATTTCCAGAATGGAAAAAAAAAGCTAGAAGCACCCATCAGATCATTTAATACAAGCAGAATTGACATTTCGGTTCTGGATTCACTTTCTGACTTGGAAATATTAAGAATAATAGTAATTTAAAAAATACGAACAGAGAAAAGGAACAGCATGAGGCACTTTGCAGTTCTCGGTCTCAGCATGGACTGTATTATAATATTGGAAAATACTCAGCTTTACGTGGTGTGCTAGTTGAGTAAGAAACAGCATGGTGCATGAGATAGTGACCCTTTGTTACAGTGTGTTGATAGAGCAGTTTGCACTCCTGATGTCAAACCTGCTACTTTATTCTCACCTTCTAGGCCATATCAGCTAGTTCTACCTTGTCATTTTTCATGCTTTCATTTCTAATGCCTTTTCCATCTATCCATGCAGAAAATACATTTAGTTCTTAGTTTCTCATATATGCCTTTAATATATTTGATTTTCCTTATTATGACTCCTGTCTCAAGGAATCACCATTTGGCCATTTATTCACATAATCAGTTCACTCTTATGCCTTAAGATATATCTATCAGTACTTTTCCCTTCACTCTACTTTTTAATTGCTCATCCATTTGTTATATCTGCCTGTTCGGAGGAAGGGTTTATATATGAAATATTAACATGCATTCAATCCACAAAATCTGACTGACCCAAGTGCTTCAAGCACTTTGTATTTTTGCTTTTGCTTCCCAGATCTGCATTAATTCCCTCCAAAAAGGCAAGCTGAATCAGCAAGAGTTTTATTTTGAAAGGAGGATGCTCATAATTTATTACAACTATCTACATTTGGCTGAGTAAGTATATCTTTTGAATCTCACAGCAGTTGTAAATCAAAATAATCAAAAGATTACTCTGTTTATTTGTTAAAAACCGTATAATTAATAATAGGGTTTTATTTAGTTCAAACTATTCAAATTTTGTTTGCAGCACTACACTTCAGAGCTTTTTTGTAAGTTTGTTCTGAATGCTATATAATAGAAATCACAGGCACCGTGAAACTCCAAAAAGATAATAAAATTCTGATGGGAAAAACAGCTCATGCATAAAAATCTGGTTTCATTATGGTTGACAACATATGTTCCTTTTAATTAAAGCAAAAATAAAACCGGTGAGAACTCTTTCCTAGAATGAGAAGATGGCGCGGTTCATACAAGAAAAGAGTTTTAGCAATGGACATAAAGGACTGGTGTAATAATTTTTAACACCACAGACCAAAATCCTGTTACATTTTAGTTCCACAGAACATTTCCTGGAGAGTGTGCGTATGAAGTAAAGACAGAAGTTAATTAACCCACACTGGGAGCATATTGTCTTGATCTGGGTGGACAAATTTCTATTTTCCTGAAGAATATTACTCCATTTGGGAAATTGCCAAAAGCTTAGGACTGTGCAGTCTTAACCAGTATGGGGTTGGTGTGACCTTTGCTTCTTCACACCAAACATTCTGGAGGGCAGGAGATTAACATAAATGGGAAAAGTCCAGAGAGATAGCTAATTCCAAAATCTGCATTCATGACAGGGATGTTACATTCAAAGGGGCATGGATTGAAGTTATAACCTCAAAATTGTAACCTTAATTCCTCAGCCTATGTTCCCTGTGGACGTGGTTCCTCTGAGATCATGACAATAACCCAACAGAGAGAGAGAGTAGTTAACTGGAAATGCCCCTCAAACAGGGTCTGAATCTAAGAAAGTGAGGCAATGCATTTTTGGTGAAGTGATAACAACCGTTGGTTGGTGAACAAGACCCTTGAAACACAAAGTGCTGTAGGATACTGTTCCACACAAGGCAGCAGAAAATAAACCATATTGCCAACTTCGTAGCTCCTTTGTTAAATCCAATTCTTCTCATTTCCTCCATATCCTGAATACTCCAGCTTTCTAAATTCTCTTCATTTCTGTAAATTGATTCTTCACCTATGGCTTACGAGACAGCGCAATTCACATTCTTACAAACTCTTTTGCATGGCGCAGTATTTTTCTGATTTTCTTTTGGTTGATTTTGTTCAACTTACTGTGTACTCGCCTCGATGAGTGCAACTTAAATAACACAATGTTCAACAACAACCATGACAAAGCAGCCCACTATGGTAATTAATTCCATATTCACAAATGCATATTTTCTCCACCACTGATGCTCAGTAGTAGCTGTGCGCGCCATCTCCAGGGCACTGCAGAAATTCACCAAGGCTCCTTAGACAGCACATTTCAAGCAGGTGATTGTGTTCCCATGTACTTGCTGCCCTTATCCTTCTGGATGGAAGTGGTCATGGGTTTGGAAGGAGCCTTGGTGAATTTCTACATTTTGTAGATGGTGCTTGCTATTGAATATCAGTAAAGGAGAGGGTGAATGCTTGTGGATCAAGTGAGCTGCTTTGTCTGGATTGCTGCCAAGTTGCTTGAACGTTGGTGGCATTGCAAGTGAGAAGTAGGTTGAACGAAGTTAGAAACCGGAGGGCTAACATTTCCACATTATTTGCAAAGGAGTGAAATGCAAAATAAGGAAAGGTATTTCCCATGATGAGATCTAATGGAAGTTCGAAATCAAATCAAGCTTCACTGGGAGATCTCATAGTCTTTAGGAACATAAGAGCAGGAGAAATCCATTCAGTCCCTCGAGCCTGCTCTGTCATTTTAGATCTTGGTTTATTAACCACAGCTCTATCAAACTCAGTCTTGAACTTACGTAATGACTGATTAGCATTGATCAGTCAGGTAGAGAATTTCAAAACTTCATCATGCTATGAGTGAATAGGTTCTTCTTCGTTTGAGTTCTAAATAGTGTGTCCTTTATTCTGTGACTGTGTCACAGCCAGATCCTTGATGGCTAAATTATTATTTGCTCTTAATCCCTTCATTGATCTGAAAACGTAGCGATAAGTACAATTCTTGCTCTGCTTGCTCATTATAATGACAAACTGCGTAAAATGTTATGCCTATTAATACAAGTCTGAAACATGCATAGTTTCTTCTTGATTGTAGTGACAAACAAATCATAAATAACAAAATGATGTGATTTCTAAACTTGTTTGATGTTCATTTTTAGGATTAGTTCATGGATTATCTCTACTTACAAGAGTCCAGGATGAGGTCTCTAAACCAGCTTTTAAGCAAACGGTGATGACCACAAACTGTGGAGAGAACAAAATTCATAAATGTTAATCGACTCTGTACTTTGGTCACATAAAATTCACCAAAATAATGTTGTTAGCATGATAAATATAAAGTGTTGATTCCTGTGTACAAACAGATCCCAAATCCCTCAGAACAATACTGCCTTTCACTGATAACCCTGCTGCAAGTTATAGGTTTTAGTGAAGGATTCCTGACATGCATATGAAAGCACTAATATCAGCCGATCTTCAGGTGACCCATAAAAAGTAAACCTGCCAAAGCTCTGACTGTCATATTCCCTTTGGCTCAGTTGTAAGCTAGCCTGCCGCATCAGCCACCAGCTCAACACATGGTACACCTGATCTTGTGAATCCCTGCCTCTATCTCCACCCTGAAGAAAAATACCTTGCAAGAGGTTGAGAGAGATGTAGCTTCATTTATAACAAATATGGCAAAAATTCAGTTTCATCAGGACCCCGCCCTCTTCTGGTGGGTTCCACCTGCCAACGCCCACCTTAAACTACAGCAAGTGACTTCTGGAACCCCTGCAGATATTCTGTGCATAATTCTGGCAACATTCAGAAATGTGATTTTTTTTTCTTCTTCTTCTGAACAAATGTTCAAGTTTAAAGCTCTCAAAATTCTTTGAAGTTTAACATTTCAAACAGCAGTGTAATGAAAGTAATGGGTTAAGGTTTCCTGAGCACAATGCTGACTTCTTCCCTCCAGATGTAATTCAGTAATTCTCCTCCCAATCCCTTGAGGCTACGACAACACTCTTCCTGTGCAATTGTCACTTGTTCACTGTTATTCTCTTCATAGTGCTCAATTGCAGAAAACACAAGGGAGAGATGACTTTTCAACCAATACATCAGAAGCTTTGTGTCTGATTAAGAAAGGCTGAGAACACTAAAGAAATATTAATTACTACACTCAGTCTAGTTGTTAGCCCAGAGATCCATTGACTGAAAAAGTGATTTTTTTTTTTAAAAAAAGCTCTGCTCAAAAGAAATAAAGTTCACTTTGCTTAAACAGAGACATTTCAATCCTGATAAATAAAATTTCAGAATGAAAATTGCACTGCACTATTGACTGTTGATATTAAGATAGCAATCAACAATCTAGGTTTCCTTCATTGTTAATAGTTTGAACATTTGCATTTTTTTTCAGGAATTGCTGGGTTTTTGTCTCTGACTACACACTTTGCACAACAGGTTTTGTATCACTGGAGTCATTGTTTGGATAGGTTTTTAAGATGTGTATCTGTGATCACAACTGCTTTAAATTTCTCTGACAGGCAGCACTTTGTGTAACCTTAGAGTGTACTGGCCCTCTGAGCAGCCAGAATAATTCACCTTTGAGGGATGGAGACTTATTACGTTGAGTAATAAATGACTTCAGTGAATCTTGTGGTGGTTAATATTTTTAGCAGTGCTTTTAACAGATTCTTCCAAGATTTTCAGCTGTTTTGTGGTATACTGGACTAAGTGAATGATGGACTTTGACATGTACAATGGCATTTGAAGGTGCTGCAGGGTAACAGCTCTTATCCTCTCATATTTCCCAGCAGTGAGTTGAAATTTCTGACTCATCAACTGCAGCTTCCCATCACAATTCCCAGTACGTCAATGTCACAAATGTTCCACTTGCTGTATATCCCTTTTGTTTCCTTTTCTGGTTACGTACCAGAGCTCATATTTTATCTCAGGTCCTTATCTCAATTTTTGTTATTGTACTAAACTTGCTTGACTCAGGTTTCAGCTGTCTACCTCTTTGTCTTATCTCAATGATCCGGTATTTTCAATTTGGGTACAGCCGCATGTAAGAATATAGCTATCATACTTTTCCTTCGTTCATGTGATCTGGACATTACTATCTAAGCCACCATTTATTGCCCATTCCTAATTGCCCAGAGGGCAGTTGACAGTAAATCACATTGCTGTGGCTCTGAAGTCACATGTAGGCCAGACCAGTTGTCTTCCCCAAAGAACAATACTGAACTAGATGGGTATTTTCCCAACAATTGACAATGGTTTCATGGTCATCATTAGACTGTTAATTCCAGAGTTCTACTGAATTCAAGTTCCACTACAAGCCTTGGTAGATTTCAAACTCAGGTCTCCCAAATATTACCTGTGTCTCTGGATTTATGGTCTAGCGATAATACCACTAGGCCATCACCTCCCCATTAGCGATCCACAGAAATTACTGAACCAAACTTAGGAAATTAAAGTCATGTTCTTGTGGTCACGAGCAAGGCTAGGTGCATTACTGCTGTCCAAGTTCCTTCTGACCTTGCAACACTGCCTACTTCCTCTGATTTGGAGATGCCGGTGTTGGACTGGGATGTACAAAGTTAAAAATCACACAACACCAGGTTATAGTCCAACAGGTTTAATTGGAAGCACTAGCTTTCGGAGCGTCGCTCCTCACTATCACCTGATGAAGGAGCGTTGCTCCGAAAGCTAGTGTGCTTCCAATTAAACCTGTTGGACTATAACCTGGTGTTGTGTGATTTTTAACTTCCTCTGGGAGCTTCTGATCCCAGCTGAATCAGAAATGGGCAGCTTAGGCACTCTAGGATAAGTCTTGAGAACACAGGAGAGTTGGGCAAGGAGAGTACAAACCTTCCCCACCTCCTGTTTTGACAGTAACAGCTGTTTTCTGATAAAAAACTTTAAAGATTAGATGTTTCACTGAATGAATTAGTGAATAAGTTGATGCAAGGGCGAGTGGGTGAAAAGGCAAGTGAGTGAAGGAATGGTCCAGTGGGTCAGTTGGACAAAGGAACCTTCAAGTTGGGTGACCAGTTGTCAAAGGATCAAGGCCAACTGCCCTTCTCAAGGGCAACTGGGATGGAGAACACAAGCTGGCCTTGTCAGACATGTCCATATCTCATGAAAGGTTACATTGAAAAATTCTTGAAAATGAACCTGAGCCTTGATGCCAGAAAGAATGCGATAAAGCAGCATAGCAACAGTTTATACATAATTAAAATTTGCATATTATTGACCAAACAATCTATACATCATATGAGTGCATGTCCTTAAAGTACTTTGTAAAAAATATTATTTTCTATACTATATGTTTCGGCAAAGGTTTGTACTTTCCTGGTAATAGGTCACTCAGTGAAGCTCCTCCACAACAAACAAAAAGCTTTCTTCCCAAGACCTCATCAAGACCAACATCCTCACATCCTCCTGACCTGCTCAACCCTGCCACTCCACTGACTGGCCAGCAGGACAGTGGAAAACATCCTGAGCCTGCTTCTGGTCATCTTACTGATAGCCATTTCCTCGTCTTCCTGAGATATTCTCTCCAGGTTTTGGCAGAGCTGGAGGTGGCAGCCAAGATGATACAGAAGTTTGGGGAAAAAAATTAAAAAGATAGAGTTCAATTATCCAGAAACAAAAATTTCAATTCCAACAGTTTGGAATTTCTCACTCTTGCAGGCAGCTCTGGGATCAGTTCCCTGACAAATCTTGTGTGCATCCCACTACTCTCACAATTGACATGTGTCAATCACATCAGATGAAGTTTTCAGGTAACAAGTTACATTTACTTCCCCTTTCACTGTCAGCTGGTACCAGATTACAATGCCCATATCCCTAGCTCTGGACCAGGTGACCCAGTTTCAATTCCCATCTGCTCCAGAGGTGTGTTATACCATCTCTGAACATGTTGATTATAAAATATTTACAATGCCTTTGCTAAATAAAATACTGCTGGTGGTTGGGTGAAAGTAAGCAGACAATATTACTCTTAAAGGTCGACATCTTGACCAGCGTTTGTGTGAGCAGAATCATTATCAAAATCTTTCTTGGAACTTCATCCAGCTAATGAGTGCAGCATTATTCTAAATTATGTATATTTACTTAAAGACTGTGCATTTCATAAGAATATAGGAACATGAGTAGGCCATTCAGATCCTCAAGCAAGATCTGCCATTAAATGTGATCATAGCTGGTCTGTAGCCTAACACCATTTACCTGCCTTTGGCCTATTTCTCTTAATCAGGTATTCCTGATGAAGGGCTTTTGCCCGAAATGTCGATTTTACTGCTCCTCGGATGCTGCCTGAACTGCCTGTGCTTTTCCAGCACCACTCTACTTCTATATCTCTTAATGTCTTCACTTTAATTTAAAATTTACCTATCTCAGACTTGAAATTAACAACTGATCTAGCATCATTTGCCATTTGTAGAAGAAAGTTCCAAACCTCTATCACCCTTTGTGTGTAAATGTGCTTCTTAACATCTCTCCTATACAGTCTGGCCCTAATTTTTAGTCCATGCCCACTTCCCTTCCTTTCTCTTCCTAACCCAAAGACTTTTCACTTGGGCATTGCATTTTATCTCCAGTGAAGATAGAAACCTTTGGGTGCAAACTGGTCAGGTTCCACAGTCATTAACTAGCACTCAGCTGTTGGCACTGGCCCACCTGTTTTGACTGTAACTCTGATTCAATCAGGATTAAAGGTCTTTGTCTCAAAGAGCTGTGCCAAATGCATGACACTGGATATCTGCAGCCCTCCAGAAGCAGCACCTGACTTAACAGGACATTCTATGTCATTATGGTAGCAATATTAAAACAGGCATCAACTCCAGCTCAATGAGGAGTGTAGGAGAACATGCCAAGAGCAGTATTAGGCAAACCTCAGAATCAGACATCACATCTGGCGAGGTTTCAACAGAAACCTACACACATGCTGAAGAGTTGCAGCAGAACTAAGTGATCTCACAACTAACAGATCATATCAATGTTCTGCTGTGTGATTACATTCTATGCATAGTGGTAAATAATTAACTGAGGAATTGATTCCACCACAAGAATGCGAGTGACCCCAGCACGTAACTGAAAAAGACCAGGTGGAAGCATTTGTAGATATCTTCAGCTACAATGGACGAGTGAATGATTCATTTTGGTGCCCTCCTGAGGTGCCAAATGTCACAGTTATCAGTTTTCAGTCAAATTGGGTGACTCAATATGGTATTAAGAAATGATTGAGTGCTCAGTTATGTGAAAGCTATGAGCTCTTAGAGCATCTCAGCTATTGTATTGAAGATCTGTGCTCCAGAATGAGCTGTGCTTCAAGCTAAACTGCTCAAATACTACATTAAATGTAGTCTTACAATTTATGCTCTCTGTGACATTTGGGAACTAGTGTGATTCTGGTCTTAAAGCAACATGGTTCTGGTTGCTTTCTGCCACATGTGCAGGATACTGCAGGGCACACGTGTAGCACTATCCTGCGAGACTGCAATCCAAACAATGGTCCATCCACTAAGGGAAATCAATATTCAACTCATGTGCCTCTGTAGATATGATGCACCCACTAAAGATAAATCATACAGGAAACTTAATGATTTCATACACTTGAAAAATCAATGTGAATGGCTAGCTCAGTCTTTGACAAACTTTCCGGTTACAAGCTGGTTTATTATATGCTCTCCCCTCAAAAGATAACGAGATGAATTACTGCATGAACATCATAAGTTTACACAGCAGTTGAAAGCTTAATTATCCTCTGGACCTGAATCTATTAAAAGCAATCTCAGAATTCAAGATGACATGTAGATCAGAGATGGTAGGGAAACTTGTAGAAACAATTATTGGGAATAGAGTTAATAGTCACCTGGAAAAGTGCAGATTGATTCATAAGAGTCAGCATGGGTTTGTTTGGGGAAAATTGTGTCTGACTGGAGTTTTTTTGAAGTGGTAACAAAGAGTTAATGAGGGCAAAGTTGTTGATGAGGTGTACATGAACATTAAAAAAGGTATTTGATACAGTGACACATGACAGATGCAAATTATGGAATAAAGAAACACAGCGTAGTTTTTTTTTAAGAAAGTCTGAGTTTAGGAAACAAAGTGTAATGTTTATGGGTATTTTTGGGCTGAAAGAAGGTTTGCAGTGGAATCCCCTGAGATCCTTGCTTTTCTTGATATATAGCTGAGAGTTTGTGCATTGTTCTGGGCACCACACTTTTGGTAGGGATGTGAATGCATTTAAGAGAATGCAGAAGTTCACAAAAATTGAGGGACGAGAAGCTTCAATTATGAGGATAGATTGGAGAAGTTGTGACTGTTTTCTTTGGAGAGAAGCAAGCAAGAAGGGGAAACCTGCTAAAAGTTTTCAAAATCATGAGGGGTCTGCACAAAGTCGGTAAGGCAAGTCTGTTCCTGCTAGTAAAATGATAGAGTACCAGACAGCACAGTCTTCAAGCATTTTGCAAAAGAAACAAATGCGAGTTAAGGAAAAAAAAACCTTTTCATACAGCAAGTGTTTGGAATGCAATGTTTGGAAGTATAGTGGAGGCATGATCAATTGAGGCATTCAAGGCAGTGGATGATTATTTAAATAGAAACAACATGCAGACTTGGGGGAGAAGGTAAGAGTTTGGCACGAAGTCAAAATGTGCAGAGAGCCGGTGCAAACACAATGGGCCAACAGCGTCCTTCTGCAACGTAACAATTTTTTTTCTTAATCACTTGTGGGATGTGGGTGGCGCTGGCTAGCCAGTGTTTCTTGACTGTCCTGGTTGCACTGTGATTCTGAGTTTTCATGTTCCAGAGGATGGATACCTTATCATCTCAATACCACTTAAGATCATGAATGTGTGTGCAAGGTCTGTAGATATTCTTGAAAAGAGTGTCTCAAATACGTATTTCTCTGCTGATAGGTCAAATTTCATGTGCTGTCTTTGGTGATTAAGTCAACTAGCTGGGATGCTAGTTAAATTTTGCATTAAGAGTTGATGTGGTTTTGTGGTATTGGTGGAACATCCAGGTATGTATGTTTAGAAAAATAAAATTACATTTTCATATCTTTAGAAAATAACAAAAAAAAGGTGGTTCATGTGCATTTCCATGCATTTGTTAAATTTGGAAACTAGAAAATTATTTATATAACATTTATTTAGAAACTTTAAGCTATTCCATATGATTTTTCCAAATCATTGAAGATTTAAAATACTCATTAGATCTGTACATTTTTGATCTGCAAGTTCAGTAGAAAACAGCTAGGGAACTATCCTTATTGCTGAAGTTAACTTTCAGCAACTGTAGTCCTTCAATAGTTAGATGTCTGTTACAGCGCCATTTGACATTTCTTTTCCTAGCACTGCCAACTGATACCTGCTTTGGAGATTGTTTATAAATGGGGAATTTTATTCAGAATCCATTAGGGCTCCTAAACATGGAAAACATTCTGCCCATTATCATTTTCATTGCCAAAGGTCCAGCACAGAAAATTCTGTGTTCTCGAGCATTCTGCATTTTCTTTCCAAAAGTTCTTTACAGAATTGCTGGAAGAACTTTTCCACTGTTGATGTAATTGAGAAACTTGATTGTTTGAAAAGGATTATGTGAATATCTACCTCATTGCTATTTGTAGGGTAATGCGGTGTCATCATTGTCATGTTTGTATATTATAAACACTGCATTTCATAATAATGGACTCTAATTGAGATAATTTGAGACATTTGGGATGAGATGGGCTGCAAATGATCACAGTTGAGTTAAAGAAGCAGATCAAAAGGATCAGGGTAAATTCAATACGAAGGTATATAGAATACTTCAAGTTAGAGCTAACAGAAGATGTAGCTTTGTAGACTTATTTGTTTTATTATTTGGATGTAAAAAGATTCAAGATAAGGCAAAAATATTTATCAGTCTGGAGACAGCAAATACATGATTATTGTGTTGACAACAGAATTTCTATGGGAAACAAACATTTAAATAAGTACCTTAACTTTAAAAAGTGTTAAATGTGATTTAAATAATCTGGCAAAAATCTGGTAGAGATAAAGCAGCCCAAAATACAGTTCAGCTAACAATGTAGATGCGATGAGCTTCAGTGCATTAAATAGCCTTTGCCTTTCCTCGGAGAGATAAAAAAAACATTTTAAATCTTAAATTTTAAACCTTAAATTTCAAAAAAATCATTCATGGAATGTGTACCACTGGTTAGGCCAGCATTTATTGTCCAAACCTAATTGCCCAGAGGGCAGGTGAGAATTAACCACATTGCTGTGGCTCTGGAGTCATATGTAGGCCAACCAGATATAGACAGCAGTTTCCTTTCCTAAAGGACATTAATTAACTGGATAGATTTTCCAACAATCAACAATGGTTCCATGTCATCATTAGACTCTTAGTTACAGATTTGTTTTGAATTTATGGTAGGATTTAAACCTGGGCCCCCCAAACATTGTTGTGGTTCTGTTCGCCGAGCTGGAAGTTTTTGTTACAAACGTTTCGTCCCCTGGCTAGGCGACATCATCAGTGCTTGGGAGCCTCCTGCGAAGCGCTTCTTTACCTGGGTCATTACCCAAACATTACCTGGGTCTCTGGATTAAGAGCCTAGAGATAATACCACTGTGCCATTGCCTTCCCTGTAAACTGGTTCTGTAGGACAATCGAAGAACTTGAACTTGCTGTTTCTTAATTAGAAACTGAGAAAACAACAGTCAGATACCACCTGTTCTAATATGTTTGAATAGCTCATTAGATTTTGTTTTTAGAAAATCTTCACAAAGAGAGCAAAGCAAAAGCAATCAACTTTTTTAATACCAGAGTTATAAGCATGTGGAAATTCAGCAGGACACATGCAAGAATTAGTCCTTCATTAATAGGTTATGGGGAATAACAAAACTAACTTACTGTATAAACCATATTTCCTAGTAGTAGGCGGCCAGGCGTCTTTCCATTTCCAAATGCTGTGTCTGCAGGAAGCAAAAAATGCTAAAGTGAGTTCAACAGTTCAAATTATTAGTTGTTGAAAGCTCCAAGAAAATAATCCCACATCTGCTAGTCATATCATAGCAGCAGATTTTTCTTAGTTAATGTGCGATCTGATATTTAGAAGAACCAAGTTATTCTGTGAGGACATCACAGAAACTGTCCCTCCAGGATTATTATAATAAAGATGTAATAGCTGCAGCAGAATTTCTTTTATCCTTACATATTACTGTACACTGAGGTAGTTTTAGTGAAATGCACAGTGCAATGTTTCTTCAAACTTTTAAACCAAATTGGAAGAATGATTTTGAGAAATTCAGACTTGCCAGTTTTGTATGTGCTGTCAGTGAGAAGTGAGCTAAAGACATTTAATGAGAATTTGGACAATAAATCTAATGCAGCAAAGGCTTTTGTATATCCATGGCAAAACAATGACTGATTTTTTTAATGCTGCAATAAATGAAATATATTACATCAATGTATTTGATACTATTTACCTTAACTTTCAAACGATCCTTAAGACCACCTTGCTACCTTAGAGGTATCTAAGGAGACCACTGTCACGCAAACATTCACTTTTTTCAATATTTCTTAGGAAGTAAAACAAGCAGCAGCCCAAATTTACAGGGAGGATGGAAGAAGTTGAATAAATCATTTGCAAATACAAACTTTCAGGAAACAATTCCCAGATAACGGAATGAATACTGTAGAAAATTATGGTGAAATCCACTTTTGAATTTCTACATTAAAAAGAAAAGGTACCAGAAGGCACAGGATAGTTGCAACCATTTTATGGGTGCAAAAAAAGGGACCAATTTCAGGATTTAAAGATCCATACTATACCTGTGTTCAGGGTGCACATCTACCAAATGTCAATGAATTGCCAAATGCCTACTTTATAACTTCTTATAGGAAACTAACAAAAAACTGCTTTACTCAGGCTTTCCTAGTGACTGTTGCAGCATAAGCAATGAATTATCTTTTGCTGGGCTCTGTCAGCTTATCAATGTCACCCTTGCATTCTTCTCTCCCATTTAAAAAGGAATGCTGTAGAGCTTGAAAGAGGAAACTCAATTTATACTGCTATTGATCTGTCTTATAATGCTGTTTTTACACAGCTTAGTAAAGACCAACTCTGAAGAAATAGTTGAGCAAAATTTGTATGCATGGCAAATTGATTGTTTTAAAAAAATAGAAACCCAAGCATTCAAACTACCCACAGCATTTACTTTTCTGCATTAGTAATTTTACAGTTTTTTTATGTTTTGTTTTGTTTCACTTTCATGCAAGTATTGAGAGTTTTTGTTCCAATAAACATTGGTGAAACATTAAGCTCTGGACAAACAAGGCTGAAGTTGAACAGTTGATTAAATATTTAATCTCATATTTGTCAGTTAGGAGGAAAAAACCAACTCAACAAACCATAGATTGTATGCATGAAGAAATAAGATAATCTGAAAAGATCTCACTAAACATTTATGTTTGTCTATGCTGCTCACCATGCTCGAGGGCTTTCAGTGGGAACCAAAACAGAATAACCGAATGGAACAGGCCGTTCAAACAATGAACCCAGAAAACCTATGGGAAAAGAAAAATCCATGAGAACCATTTACAACAAACCAGCACTGTGAACTTTAACCCTTCTCTTTATCATGGTTTCAAATTCACTAAGTGTGTTTTTTGTCTCACCACCACTATGAGGCGTTTTCCTGACAACCACTTTTAATCTTTTAACAATTTAGGCTTATTTTACAATTTGCCCACAGTGGCATCTTTTGATATGATTGCTTTTTTAAATTTGTTTCAGGGACTGTCGCACATGTCGCTCACTGCTCAATTAAGAGATTGTAATTACATTTAAGTGATATTTTGACATCAGAACTATCTCGTTCTAAATTTAAGCAATAAACTTCCAGCTTTCATATAAAACAAACACTCCACACGCAAAATAATTTCTACTACCAATTGTACATCTGTCATTATAACACATTCCAAACTGTTAACCTAAAGCAGAAAATAATTTGTAAAGTAGCCGGTCCAGAAACGTTTGATTCTAAAGGAAAAAGGTATAACAGTATTTAACTATTCCTATAATGATGTGCTATAAATTCACGAGTGATTTGTCTTTCTATATTTAATTAGTTTAGTCAAATTACTAGAGATTATGTACTGTCTTATAAGCTTCCTAATATATTAATTGAAAGTAACTGAATTTATTGTCACATGTATTCACATGAGTACAGTGTGAACTTTACAAGTCGTCACTTATGGTGTGATTTTAGGTACAAATGTACCTAGGTACAGATTCTAACGTACAAAACTTAGGGGGGAAAAATAGAAAAATAAAGAAATAAAAAAGTCCAGCATTACAAATGATAGGAATAAATTAGAAAAATAGACAACTAAAATGATCATTAGCTGAGTTGGGCAATATGAGTTGATGTTCATAAAGCTTAGAAATAATTGCTGTTCCATTCTCTCTGTTCATCTGTTATTTTCTGGTACAACCAAAGTATTAAAGGTGGACCACTCATTTTCAATTAATTAATTTAGAAAATGAAATTGAATGGAAAATGGAAAATTAATGGTAGTACTTACTCCACTATAAGAAAATAGCAATTCTGATTTTTCACAAAATGTTCTCTATATTTATTTGGAAGCTTCTCATTAAAATGTTTGTTGGCATTCTGTTCTTTCTCCTGCCCCTTACATTCATTCTTTCCATCTTGGTCTCCTCTAGTGGCCCCCAGCATCACAGATACCAGTGTTCAGCCACTTTGATTCACTTCACATGATACCAACAAATGGTTGGAGGCTCTGGATACTGAAAATACTATGGGCCTTAATAACATTCTGATAATAATACTGAAGACTTGGGCTCCAGAACTTACCATACCCCTAATCAAGTTGTTCCTGTACAGTTATAACACTAGGATAAAACATAGAACGTTACAGTGCAGTACATGCCCTTCGGCCCTTGATGTTGCACCGACCTGAGAAAATAATCTGATGCCCATCTAACCCACACCGTTCCATTATTATCTATATGCATGTCCAATACCCATTTAAATGCCCTTAACATCGGCGAGTCTACTACTGTTGTAGGCAGGCCGTTTCACGCTCCTACTACTGTGAGTGAAGAAACTACCTCTAATATTTGTCCTAAATCTATCACCCCTCAATTTAAAGCTATGTCCCCTTGTGTTAGTCTTCACCATCGGTGGAAAAAGGTTCTCACTGTCCACCCTATCTAACCCTCTGATTATCTGAGACGTCTGGATTAAGTCACCTCTCAACCTTCTTCTCTTCAACAAAAACAGCCTCGGTTCCCTCAGCCTTTCCTTGCAAGGCCTTCCTTCCATTCCAGGCAACATCCTAGTAAATCTCCTCTGAACCTTTCCAAACCTTCTAAATTCTTGCTATAACATGGTGATCAGAACTGCACAAACTCTCCACGTGCAGCCTTACCAGTGTCTTGTAGTGCTGAAGCATAACTTTGTGGCTCAGAAACTCAATCTCCCTACCAATAAACACACCATATGCCTTCTTAACAACACTATCAACCTGGGTGGCAACTTTCAGGGATTTATGCACCAGGACACAGACCTCTCTGTTCATCTACACTGCCAAGAATTTTACAATTAACCCAGTACTCTGCATTCCTGTTACTTCTTCCAAAATGAACTACCTCTCACTCTTCTGCATCAAATTCTATTTGCCACATCTCAGCCCAGCTCTGCATCTTATTGATGTCCCTCTGTAACCCACAACATCCTTCGGCACTATCCACAACTCTGCCTACCTTAGTGTCATCTAAAAAATTTACTAACCCATCCTTCTACACCCACATCCAGATCATTTATAAAAATGACAAACAGCAGTAGCCTCAAAACAGATCCTTGCAGCACACCACTGGTAACTGAGCTCTAGGACGAACATTTCCCATCAACCATAACCCTGTCTTCTTTAAGTCAGTCAATTTCTGGTCCAAACTGCTAAATCGCCTTCAATCCCAAAACTCCATATTTTGTGCAAAGGCCTAAGGTGTGCAACCTTATCAAAAGCCTTACTGAAGTCCATAGACACCACATTAACCGCTTTACCTTCATCCACCTGTTTTGGCACCTTCTCTAATTGACAATGAGGAAAATTGCCCAGGTATGTCCTGTACACACAAAGCAGAGCAAATCCAACCCAACCAATTGTCGTCCCATCATCTATGAACTGATGGAAGTTGTCATCAACTGTGCTATCAAGCAGCACCTGCTCAGCGATGCCCAGTTTGGGTTCCTTCAGGGCCACTCAGCTCCTGACCTCACTACAGCCTTGGTTCAAACATGGAATTCCAGAGAAGCGGTTAGAGTGACAGCCTTTGTCATCAAGGCTAGGTTTGATCATGTGTGGTATCAAGGACACCTTGTGAAACTGGAACCAATGAGAAAACTCTCTGCTGTTGGAGTCACACCTGACACACAGGAAGATGGTTGTGTTGTTGGAGGTCAATGATCTCAGCTCCAGGACATCTCTGCAGGAGTTGTTCAGGGAAGTGTCTTAGGTCCAACCATCTTCAGCTGCTTCATCAATGACTTCCCTCCATCATAAGGACAGAAATGGGAATGTCCACTGATGATTGCACAATGTTCAGCACAATTCACAACTCCTCAGACACCGAAGCAGTCCATGTTTAAATGTAGTATCAATATCCAAGCTTAGGCTGACAAGTGGCAAGTAACATTCGCACCACACAAATACTAGGCAACGACTATCGCCAATAAGAGATAATCTAACCATTACCCTTTGACAGTCAATGGTGCTAATGTCAATGAATCCCCCACTATCAACATTCTGATGTTTACCTGGATTAACATCCAGGAAACTCAGTTGGGCTTATCACATAAACACAGTAGCTACGAGAGCAAGTCAGAGACTAGGAATACTGCGATGAGTAAGTCACCTCCTGACTTCCCAAAGACTGTTCACCATCGACTATGTAATACTCCCCATCTACTTGTATGAAGCCTTAGCAACACTCGAGAAGCTTGATGCCATCCAGTACTAAGCAGCCCGCTTAATAGCTATGACATCCACAAGCAGCCAGTCCTTCCATCACCGAAGCTACAGGATACACTGCAGAAATTCATCAAAGATCCTTAGACAACACCTTCCAAACCCATGACTACTTCGACCCACAAGGATGGATCAGCAGAATAATGGATACATCATTATCTGCAACAGAAACAGGAGTTCCTGGAAAAGATCAGCAGGTCTGGCAACATCTGTGAAGAGAAATCAGAGTTAACGTTTTGGGTCCGGTGACGCTTCCTCAGACCATCTGCAAGTCCCCTTCAACTCATTATCCTGACTTAGCCATGAGAGGATTTAAAAAAGTACCACTCATCACCCTGTAAAATTATTTTGAATCTGAGATACATTAACTTTCACTTATAAAGGGTTTTGTTAGAAAGCATGTACAATATTTTCACTAACTTAGTTTTCAGTATACCCAAGTAATTTAGCCTACAGCATGTTACAATCTGTCCTGGGGAACTGAAGGCCTGCTCACTGGTATGCAAGTAGTAACAAAAAAATGCACTTCAAAATGTTGTTAAGAACCCAATCCTGCAACTTTTAACACTTGGGGCTGAATCTTATCCAAAATCAGCTTTGTGTCAATTTTGGCAATTTGTATGGATGGTTTCACTATGAGCCCTAGTGTTTTCTTGCATTATTTTCCCAAACTCCCCTCATTACATATATGCCAAGCCCATATGGTGCCCTGCTTGTCATATTCTCCCACTTGCCACAAGCTTCTGGCCCCTGCTAGAATCTAGGATTCCTGGCACCAATGCCATCTTTAAAGCCCCGCCATGAATAATTTGGCAAATGTTGAACAGAGGCTAGTTGGCACCATTACGGCCACCTGGGAATCTGGGGTTTGGTGGGGGGATGGTTAGTGATTCATGCAGTCACTGTTCATGAAGTGTCTCATTAGGTACAAAATGAGTGAGCGACTGAGGAGCCTGGAGATGCAGTCTGGTCGTATCCATCAGATGGGTATCTGTCTCTGCCAGCAGTGTTCCAATGAAAGGTGTCAGTGTGCTCCAAAGTACTGCACTGAAGTTTAGATCTGCATTGTAAGTGGGTTAGAGATGACAAATTGGCCCATTGAGTCCTCTCCACCATTCAATGAGATCTTGACTGATCTGATAATGATCTATCTCAGCCTTGAATAAATTTAATGACCCAATGTTGACAGCCATCTTCCACGGATTCACTACCCTGAGAGAAATTTCTCCTCAAGTCTGCTCTAACTGGGCAACCCTTTACTCTGAAATTATGCCCTCTGGTCCCAGACTCTCCCACAAGTGCAAACAACCTTTCTGTATCTACCCTGTTAAGCCCCAAGGAATTAACTCCACAGCCCAAGTTTAAAGGTTCACAGACAGACCTTTGTCTTGCTTGGCCTTTTAGCATAAACATAAAGCCAGCAGTTTGTCATAGTGATCACTAGTGATCAGTCAAGGGGGTAGACATGTTGCAATATGTTACTGTGGTAGGCAATCTCACATCTGCACCTTGTGCCAGCAGTTTGCCTGGCAAACATACTGCCATGTCTCAATTTTTAAGAGAAGCAATCCTCAAGGGAGACAGCCTTCAAATAGGGAGTCCTGGCAGAATTAAGCCAACAGCAACATCTTGTATTGATCATGGGCCTGGAGAGGTCAAGGTCATAGGATCTGTAACATGAGAGCACATGGAATGGGCCTCAATCAGTTCTTCAGGTCCAGTGCAACCAGTTCAGGGATTCACAATGTCAGTCAGGGGAACAGTACTGATAGTCAGGGGTCTGATCACCAATCACTCCATCCAAGTTTGTTAAAGAGTGAACGACAGATACTTCTGGGGTCAGCATGATGAAAGTCAATGGGGCTGATCAGGAATCACTGCCAGGGTAGGAAAATTGGGAAGTCAATTCTAGGAATTGGATGTAGTGTAATGGGATGCACAGGGGACAATATTTGTGAAGGGGTAAAATTAAATATATGATGGTAGGGGAAAGAACTAGTAGCACATTGGAAGATGTGGGGTACTGTGTAGAAGTGATGTGGATGACTGACATTGACAATTCATTAATTTCTGGTAAAATTCAATCCTAAGAATGGTTAGAACCTGGGATGTATTGCCCGAGAGGGTAGTTTCAAAAAGGGTACTTTCAAAAGTAAAAATGAATAAAAATGAAGGATATAAACATGCATTGTTAAGGGAAAACTGGTGGGGGAGTGGGAGTAGGCAAGAATCCAGTGTGGAGCGAATGGGCTGAATGGCTTCCCTCTGTGCTGTAACTATTCTATGATTCAACGAATGGCACTGTGATAAATCTATTGCTGCCAAACTAGAGGGGAAACCTTAATTGTAAAGATATAAGGCACTGGAACAGCACACACTCACTGTTTCGAAATAGGCTTAGCCCTGCAAAAATGGTAGTAGCTAGCTGCCACTTTTGAAACCAAACTTAGTTTTGTTGAAAAAAAGAGATTCTGCACAAATTGATAATAAAAAAAAACCTTACTGAGTAAACAATATTTTAGTTCCTTAACTTTAGCTTCTATTTTAGCATTCATTTTTGGAGAGACAAAATTCACACAGCATTAAATATTTAATCTGTTAATGATATTCAACCACCATTATTCACAGCTAGTATCATGAAAAACATAAAAACCATACAACCTTAAATTCTTTGTGGATTTAGGACTGCCTTTTATGGAATAGTAAATTGGCAAATGGAGTATAATATGGGAAAATACGAAGGTGTTGTTTTGGAAGGAAGAACAAAAGAACAGAGTATAATTTCAGTGGAGAAAAAGTGCAGAAAGCTGCAACACACAGGGACTAGGAGATACTTGTGCATAAACCACCAGTTTCCTCATTTCTCCTTCCCCTACCTTACCCCAGTTCCATCCTTCCAGCTCAGCACTGTCCCCATGACCTGTCCTACCTGCCAATCTCCCTTCCCACCTATCCGGTCCACCCTCCCCTCTGACCTCCACCCCCACCCCCATTCACCTATTGTTCTCTTTGCTACCTTCTCCCCAGCCTCACCCCCCCATTTATCTCTCCAGCCTGGAGGCTACCTGCCTCTATCCTGACGAAGGGCTTTTGCCCAAAATGTCGATTTTCCTGCTCCTCGGATGCTGCCTGTCCTGTTGTGCTTTTCCAGCACCACTTTAAAACCCAGGGCTGAGCAGCTGACTCCTTTTCCTATTTCTTATGGTCTAACACCTTTAAATGACTTCAGAACACATGCATTTTCCAGGCTAAAACAATTCACAATCAATTAATTTTAGTGTAGCACCTGTGGTCACAACTCTACAGTTCTTTAAGGTCCCATAAACAGCAAATGAATGATCAGATGATCTGTTTTTGATGTTAGCAAGGAAACACTGGTCAGAGCAGCAAGATAATGCTCTGATTACTTGGATCTGACAGTGTTGTATATCACTTAAGAGACAGTAAACCTTTCCAAGAATGCAGGTACTGTTCCCTATATTGGAGTGGCAGTCTAGATTATGTGGTCAATCTACTGTGCAGTTTGACTTCATATTCTGCAAAATCATATCAACTGACTCACCCTGAGAAAAATCAGTGGGAATTAATTTGATGGAATCAGGTGACCTCATTAACCTAACACAATCATACGGGGTGACACCCTTCGTCCCCTTCAATGGTGGGTTTTTTTTATTCCAGATTTTTAATGAATTCATATTCAATAATGAATATGAATTCATTATTCATACCATGGTGAAATTCAAACTTGTGTCCTCAGGCATTAGTCTGGATTCTGAATCATTAGTCCAGTAAACATTACCCCCATCATCTCCTCTCAATCTCTGGAAATTATGATGCTGATATGGGAGACGGATTATTGAATGAATCCTTAAATGTCAAATACCACACACATGGAAGGATTTGAACCTGTTTCCCCAGAAGATTAATTACAAACAGGCCATTTAATTACAAATAGTTGAGGTACAAAAAGTCTTACATATTCCTCTGAATTCCATCACCGTTTATTTTGTTCAATGACCTGTCATGATTAAATTGAGTATTTGATTGACAAAGCATAGAGTAGAGAGTTTGGAGAAGATTTGTAGCTCAGGCTGAGGTTCTGGATCTAAGTTAGCTCACTGAGCTGGAAGGTTCATTTTCAGATGTTTCGTCACCATACTAGGCAACATCAGTGAGCCTCAGTGAAGCACTAGTTTTATGACCTGCTTTCAATTTGTATGTTTAGGTTTCCTTGGGTTGGTGATGTCATTTCCTGTTCTTTTTCTCAGGGGGTGGTAAATAGGGCCCAAGTCAATGTGTTTGTTGATAGAGTTCCAGTTGGAATGCCATACTTCTAGGAATTCTCGTGTGTCTCTGCATTTGGCTTGTCCTAGGACGGATGTTTTGTCCCAGTCGAAGTGGTGTCCTTCCTCATCTGTATGTGAGAATACATTATTTCAACGAGCCACCACACACCGCAGCACAGAGGAACTACGAAGAGCAGAGGAAAATCACCCATACAGCGTATTCAAAAAGAATGAGTAACAAATGAACACAGTCTGCTGATTTCTCAGCAACAAACCCAAACAAGCAGAAAAAACACATCCACAAACCCTAGCCACTCTCCCCTACATCAAAGATATCTCAGGAATGACTGTCAGACTACTCAGACCTCTTGGCATCATGGTAGCCCACACCCACCAACACACTAAAACAGCAGTTAATGAACTTGAAAGACCCTATACAGTCAACATGCAAAATGAACATCATTTATAAAATACTTTGCAAGAACCGTAACAAACACTACATTGGACAAACAGGCAGAAAACTAGCCACCAGGATACATGAACATCAACTAGCCACAAAAAGACATGACCCTCTCTCACTAGTATCCTTACATACAGATGAGGAAGGACACCACTTCGACCAAGACGACACATTCATCCTCGGAGAAGCCAAACAAGCGACATGCACAAGAATTCCTGGAAGCATGGCAGTCCAACTGGAACTCTATCAACAAATACTTTGACTTGGACCCCATTTACCACCCTCTGAGAAAAAGAACAGGAAATGACATCACCAACCCAAGGAAACCTAAACACACAAATTAGAAAGCGGATCATAATACCAATGCTTCATCGGAGGCTCACTGATGTTACCTAGTACGGTGACGAAACATCTGAAAACGAACCTTCCAGCTCAGCGAGCAAACTTACATCCAAAAGCATAGGATAAAACTAGTTGCAATAATGCATGGTTTACTTTCCTAGCAAATACTAGGTTTAAACTTCATAAGTGCTATCTTCACAATCAACTTTTCATTTAGTTTTTGTAGAAAATCAATGCAACAGCTATGTAATGTTTACTGAAGATATTTTTAGGATATTCTTTTAGCTCAATTGATCCTTTTGGCAATCATTCTCTGCAAATTGTCCTATTTCTCAGTTTGAATTTAATACTTTAGCTATATTGCAAATTTTGGACTTCATATATCAAAGTAAAAGCATAATATATTTCAATCTTGCAAACCATCTCATCCTCATGTATCACAAACATGTGCACACTTTTGAATTAATAATCATAAAATTACAGCAGAGTGTAAATTGTTCTAATTAAAGGTACTATCCCCATTAACTATGGTTTTGTTTATCCCTGAGCATATTTGATTTACTGTAGTTAAATCATAATGCAATAATTGATACCATACATCAGTATTAGACAATTTAACGTGCTCCAGTCATTGACACAAAAGTGCCACATTCAAAAACAAGGAATCAAGTAGTACTATAACATAATCCAAAATGCCATAAACATAAATTATGTCAGGTAGATCAAGAGTGGTTCAGTTGACTTAATTCAATTGCATTTTATTCATTTTGTATTTTATGTGTAATATAGAGTTTTAATATTCCTTATATCACCAGATAACAGGAAACACGGCATATTTCATAATTTCACTAGTATTTCTTCAACAGAAGTTAGACTACTGATCCATATGAGGGATATTTGCAACTTCAAACTTCATAGACATCAGGAGTAAAGCAGCATAAATGAGTCTTTGTGTAGGAAGATAATTTCTTTTTAGTTTTCACAGGGTTTTACTGTGATCTTAGTTAATTGATCTTCCTCATTACGATGTATTAACAAGAAATCACAGGTAGCAAAATGAAAACAACGACAACAATAAGTTGCTGTTGAAAGATGCAGATACAAGGACAATGTTTCAACCTGCTGTAAGGACATTAAAACCAACACTCCAGGTAGGCAGGAGAAAGCGAGGACTGCAGAGATGGAGATTAGTGTTAAAAAGTGTGGTGCTGGAAAAGCACAGCCAGTCAGGCAACATCCAAGGAGCAGGAGAGTTGACATTTTGAGCATCAGCTCTTCATCAGGAATGTGGGGGAGGCCCAAAGGGGATGAGAGATAAATGGAAGGGAGGATTGGGGCTGGGGGGAAGGTAGCTGGGAATGCATTAGGTAGGTGAAGGTGGGGGAGGTTATAGTGATAGATCAGAGCAGATGGTGAAGCGGATAGGTGGGAAGGAAGATGGACAGGTAGGACAGTTCAAGAGGGCGGTGTTGAGTTGGAAGGCTGGATTCTTAGATTCCCTACAGTGTGGAAACAGGCCATTTTGGTCCAACAATTCCACACTTAATGTACCTAACACTACAGGCAATTTAGCACGGCCAATTTATCTGACCTACACATCTTTGGACTGTGGAAGGAAACCAGAGCACCCGGAGGAAACCCACGCAGACACGGGGAGAACGTGCAAACTCCACACAGATAGTGGTCAGAGTCTGGATTCAAATCCGGGTCCCTGGCGCTGCAAGGCAGTGGTACTAACCACTGAACTACCGTGCTGCCCTGGGATCTGGGATTGGGGGGGGGGTGCAGTGGGGAAAATGAGGAAACTGGTGAAATCAATATTGATTTTGTGTGGTTGGAGGGTCCCAATGAGGAAGATGAGGTAGCCATGTGGTTGGAGGGTCTACACAGACAGCCTTACATTTAAATTTCGACTGACTTCAGGCAGTTTAATCTACAATGCAGCTTTATGTCCAGGTGGTATGGCAGATTCTTCCCTGGTGTACTGGTGAGCCATAAGCAACATTGTTGTCAGTTTGCCCCTCAGTGCAACATGGACATAATCTTTCCATGGTTTCAGTGTGTTAATTAATACAAAAACCCCAAGAATTGGTAGAAGGCTTATGGTTTCTTAAAATTTAGATACGTATTTTCTGATTAAAATATTCTACTACTGTCAATTTTGTTTTCAAAAGCAGCAGCTTTTTTTCAATAAACCCTGATTTTCTCACTTGTCCATCTATCAGGATCCTATGTGTGACAAAAACATAAACATTGGCTCCTTCCAGATAAAAATGAATATAATGATTTAAACATTCAAAAGCCGAGAATCTGAATAAACTGCCGGATAGTACAAAGGCAGTACAGTTTGAGAGAAGAGCTATGAACAAATCTTCAGAGATCCCAGACACCTCGAGGACTCCAATGTGCACAGTGATACTTTATTTAATGTTTACTCTACTTGGTGGCTAGCCTCCCAGTATCACCTGTCTGACAGTCTTCTTGATAGATACAAAAATTCCTGCTTAAAAATTCTGGCTGGCAAGTTTCTTTTTAAAACTTTTTGTATAAATTAACTGAATAATAACTAGCTTAGAAAGGAAATATTTATTTGCCCAAGAAGCCATGTTTATTATCCATTTGTGCATCCTCTTAGCTTTTTTTTTTAACTACCTTTGTCAGCATAATCCTCTCCTTCTATCTTGCTCATACGTTTATGTATTCTCTCTTTTAAGTACATTTTTGGAAATATTTTTATTTTATGGGGCAACAGTAGGTAGGCTAGTATTTATTGCACATTCACAATTATGCAAAAGGAGGTGGTGGTGAGCTGCCTCTTGAACCACTGCTTGTTGTTAGGGTGGGAGGATACTCAAAGTGCTACATTAATTGCCAAAATGGAGATTGAAGCAAGTTTTACATTCTCACTGCTCTGATTAAAGAAATTTCCTCTGAATTGCCTATTTGATTTCTAGGTATATTCTGTGCTAAACAGTTTCTACTTTAGCTCTTCCCTACAAGAGGAAATATTTTGTGTCCACTCCTGCAAAGTATTTTGTAATTTTAAAGACATCTATGAAGTTACTATAGCCTTTTTGCTAAGAGGAAAGAGACCAAGCCTATTCACCCTCTCCTGAGAGTTACATCCTTGTATTTCTAGTATTATTATTGGAATAATCTTTTGCCCCTCACAACAATATACAGCTCCTTTAAAGTATTAGAACACTCTCATAATACTTTGTCAGAGTATTTAAATTTATTATAACATGAACAACATCAGGAAATATTAAATTAGGTGAACAAAAGCATGTTAAAAGAGATAGACTTAAGGTATGTCTTAAATAAGGCAGAGAAAACTCGGCTGGAGCTTAGGGCCATATATAAAAGGTTGCATAATTTTAGAAAGCAGTGTACAAATATAATGTCAGTATAAGGAGCAATATGGAAAAATAAGGCCATAAAGAAAAGCAAACCATTTCCATGGTTTAGTTCATGAGGGATAGAATTTAAACATAAACAACTTGTACTAAACTTGAAAGAAAGGCAGGCTTGTATTTGTACAACACTTTACACAACTTTCAGATGTCTCAAAATGCTTTACAGCCTTACTAGTGATGAAGTAATATTTAAAGTATAGTCTTTATTGCAAGGTAGGATATGCGGCAGCCAACTAATAGATGGCCAACTCCTACAAGCAATAATTTGACAGAGACCAGATACACTTTTTGTGATATTGACTGAGGAATAATTATTGGCCGGGACACCAGGGATAACCTTCCTGCTGCTGTTCAGAATCTAAATAAACTCTCTGATATTACAAGTGTCATACAGTTTGAGAGAAATACTAAGAAGAACTCAACAGAGACTTCAACATCTCCAAGGTGCACAGAGATTTAAGTTTAATGCACTCAGTGGCTAGCTTCCCATTGTTACATGTCTGATATTCCTCTTGACAGATACAAGAATTTCAACTTCAATGCAGATACCAGACAAGGTTGTGGGGCCAGAAGACATAACAGAGATAGAGAGGGGTGAGACCATGCATGTTTTTGAAAATAAGGTCAAGAACTTTAAAATCAACATGTTACTTGACCAAGAGCTAAGGTAGGTCAGCAAGTGAAGGGTTGAAAATTTGTTCATCTGTTTATGGTTAGGTCTTTCTAAACTGGCATATAACTTTTTTTTAAATAATGTACTTCTGCTTGTTTGCTAAAGAACATTTCAGCTTCACGTGAATAGGTTTCAGTGATGAACCATCATGATAACCAACTACAAGAATTAAACTCGTGATCTATGAAGTCAGCTTCACTCTGGGATCTGATTGGTACAGTATTACTCTTAGCTGGGATCATAACACTGGCAGAGATTTTGAAGACCTCAAGTCTATGGTGTGAGACCAGCCAGGAGTATTTTTGATTATCAAGTGGGGAGGTAAAAAGGACATGAATGAGAATTTCAGCACAAATAGCTGAGACAAACAAAGACAGGAAATGCTACAGAGGTGGAAATAAATAGTGTCCTATAGATACTCTTTACTAGTTGTATACTATTTCTACTGTAAGTGGAATTATCAGCAAAATCCAGGGTGTGATATGACCAAAGTTCAGGACAAGGTTTGTAAATGGTGCTCAATTGGTCGCACTCTTGCATCAATCACAAGGTTCCAGGTTCAAGCATTGATGAACCATTTCAGCACATTAAGTTAGTTTGAAATTCGAGTACAGTAGTGAGGGAGTGCAGCAAAGAGAACTGTTTTGGATGAGGCCCCTTCTGTCTTCTCAGGTAGACATATTGTAATGAGGATCTAAAATTTGAATTTAACCAACAAATATATGTAGAGTTTTATTTTCCACAAAATGGTTTCTCGATTTAAAAGAATACTATAAAATGGCCTGTGAACCTGTACTGCTGATTTGCAGAATTAAGCTGAAATTCAAAGATAAGAGGACAATAGAGTTTTCATAAAATGAATACTGACACATTAATTGGCCATTTGAACTAACCGTGAACTGATACACGGCATGACAATTTAAGTAAATAAGATATCTTTTCCAGAGAATGCCATTGGATTAGATTAGATTTCCTTTAGTATGGATACAGGCCCTTCGGCCCAACAAGTCCACACCGACCCTCCAAAGAGCAACCCACCCCCCCTACATTTACCTCTGACTAATGTACCTAACACTATGGGCAATTTAGCATGGCCAAATCACCTGACCTGCACATCTTTGGATTGTGGGAGGAAACCGGGGCACCCGGAGGAAACCCACACAGACACAGGGAGAATGTGCAAACTCCACACAGATAGTCGCCCGAGGTGGGAATTGAACCCGGGTCCCTGCCACTGTGAGGCAGCAGCGCTAACTACTGAGTCACCATGCTGCCCCTTGGATTAGCCTGTCTTCAATCATGTCACCACATTACAGTTGATTGGACTTTTCTTGTAATTAAGAACCCTTTCCCAGGCAATATCATTGGATTAACTTGCTGTAAATCATGTCACCTTATTATAGGAAAAATGATAATGCTCAAGGTAGAGAGCCCTTTCGATCCTCTTTCTACTGGTCAGAACTGAAGTGTGAACTCACATGAAATCCAGTATGTGATTAGTGGATATTTCTTCCATGTCTCTAGGATGTCACAGATGAAGAATGCAGTTAATAAGTTCACTTTAAAAATATTGAAACATCTAAAGCAATTAATAGAACAGAGATAGCTGGGCAGGCATTGTGTTGTAGCTGTAGTATGTGAGAGCTAGAGAACATATGAACAGGGGTAGGCCATTCAGCTCATCAAGGCTGTCACGCCATTCAATACAATCGTGGCTGATCAAACACTTTAAGAACTTTTGCTCTCCCCATCCTCACAATCCTGTATACCACTACTAATAAGAATTCTGTGACCTTAAACATACTCAAAGACTGACCTTATATTGCCATCTGTGGTAGAGAATTCCAAAGGCTCATAAACCACTAAATATAAAATAATTCTCATCTCTAATCGAAATAACACCTTATTCTTCAGTTCAGCCTGCCCCATCTCTCTTCATAGGCCAGTCCTGCCATCCTGGGAACAAACTGGTGAACTTTTGTTACATTCCATCTACAGCATTATCATTTTTCCTGAGATAAGGATATCAAAACTGCACACAGTATTCCAAGTGAAACATAACCAAGCTCCTATACAATTGAAGCAAGATTTCACTACTGCTGTACACATATCCTCTTGTGATGAAGGCCAACATTCTAGTTGGTTTCCCAGCAGTTCGCTGCACTGTGCATGTTAGCCTTCAGTGACTCATCAACAAGATCCTGTTGTACGTCGACACTTACCAACCTCTCACCACTTAAGAAATAATCTACACATCTGTTTCTCCTATCAAAGTGGAAAGTCTCTACTTTTCCACATTACATTCCTTCTGCCATGCTCTTGCTCATTCACTAAGCCTATTCAAATTCTATTTAGCCACTTAACATCTTCCTCACAGCACAGAGTTACACTCATCTTTGCACATTTGCAAATTTGGGATTATTCTATTTGATTCCCAAACCCAAATAAGGAGCCTGATCCTACTGATACTCACAGTACCCACTGATCACAGCGTGCCAATGTGTGTATGATCCACTTATTCCTTCTCTCTGTTAGCCAGTCCTTAATCAGTACATTACCTCATACTCCACCTTTGTTCATTTTCCTAACTAGACTCTTGTGGGGCCTTTATCAAACACCTGAAAATTATGCTACTTCCATCGGTTCTCCATTATTAGTTTTGTTATTAACATCTCCAATAAGTTTGATGAATACAATTTCCTATTTCTAAATCTATGCTGACTATGCCTGATCAGATTATTATTATTTAAGTGTCCATTTATCACAGCCTTCACAATAGATTTTAGCTTTTCCCTAGTTTTGATATCAGGCTAATAAGTCTACAGGTTTCAGGTATATTAGGTAACAGATTAGCCATTAAAATATTACTACAAATCTTTTTATCTGTTACTATTAATGTTTCCAGGTTGGAATTTTGAGCCTATCCATCAGCTAATGTGTTTCAGCAGCAATGCTTATGGGTGACTTGCAGCAGGAATGCTTCTCTGATCCACTAAGATTACATATGATCAGATGCCCGCAACTATTCACCCCTCCTCTTCACTTCATGATGTCTGCTCCCAATCCCAATGTCCTTTCCCTACAGCTCCACCCCCTCTAGACCCACATGACCCTCTTCCTCAAAGCTTTCCAGGTGCTACCTCGAGCTGTAGGCTTTTCCAACTTACAACCAAGACCTCAATCTGTCCAAGAAACAGATCAAAAGCTTTTAACTAGAGGTCCTGTCATTGAATTGGGCTGGATCTCCTTGAAATCTATTCTTCTGTTTTTTTTTGTCTGTTGTGACAACTCCAACTCTGTCTCCGTTCAAATACTGGAGTTATTGTTTTTCCCCAATGGTCACTTTCCTTTATTGTGTACCTGTGTGGAATATTTATTTTTACACAGCTGTTATTGAACTACCAGTAGAAGCAATAATCCTAGAATATATCCGAACTTGAATTTTACACGTGTACTAGGGAAACAAGAAAAGCACTCCCAAATTATCACTGGGAGAAGAAAAGAAGAAAGGAAGGGAAGAAAAGGGAAGGGAAGGGAAGGGAAGGGAAGGGAAGGGAAGGGAAGGGAAAAGGGAAGGGAAGAGGGAATCCATACCCCTGATTAATTCTAAACTTTCTCAGTCCAGATTTTGTTGCCAGTAGAAAGAGAACTGAAAACATTGCAAAAGCATAAATATGCAAGATGTGCATGTTAAAACAAAGTAGAAGAGCTACTTATTTCAAACATTAGTACGTAATGGAAATCTTTATCTTTTATTGATAGAAACTAATGATGAACAAGTGTACATTGCACTATACTTCAGTAAAATGGATAATATATGCTCCAATATTTTTTTTGAGTTGGGGCATATAAGATATGCCAAAATGGGCAGATTGCTGTCTTCAGACCCATCACTCAGTTCACCTTCTTAATATGGAGATTGAGTTGGCCCCAAAATTGGCAGCTTGCCCACTATATGTGAATAAGTAAATAAGGGTGAACTGAGTGAGTTAGAAGTTCAATTAATAACAATAAGGTACTGCCTATGCCATCATATGTGATATAAGCAGTCGCAGGGAATGGGCAAGATTCTTTAATGGCCTGTGTAAAAAAAATTGGAAAGGCAAGTGGAGCTTCCATCAGTTGGAGGTGCTCTGTGTGCATATGGTGCAAAGCCTGTCCAAAAAGGTGTCACCCCATCCTTCCTATCATGCCGCTTCCCTGACAGAATCTAGCCCACCAGACACCCTCTTAAGTACTTAATAAATGAATTGTGGTTTCATAGAGCTCTTAACTGTCTCCATTGTATCTTCGTCTACGTGTCTCTCACAGAAAGGCAATAGCACTGCTGTGCGAAGCAATGATTCTCTTCAGATCTCATCTTACAGCACCAAAACTAAGGTCTACTACTACCAGGAATAATGGAGCTATTGGCCAGCAGCCCTTCACAACCATTACTTCCTCCCCAGCGAGCGGCACAAGTGCTACAATAATCCAACATGGTCCGTCCTCATCTTTCTGGTACATTGTCTCACCCTGACAATGCATCCTCAGGAGAGTGCCTCGGAAGAAGACAGTTGGTGAGCTGTCCACCCCACTCTGATGATTTCTGCCCAGTCCACAACATTATCTCGACAGAGTGAACATTAACAATTCCAAACGTTCTGTTTATTAGTGCTTTGTTGTAATGTTAAGGATTTAATACCTGTCCCTAATCACCATAAGATGATAAGAAATAGAAGCAGGAGACCATACAACCCATTGAACCTGCTCCACTATATAATACAATCATGGCTAATCTTCATTACAATTCCACATGAATTCTTCAATTTCACTTTCCTGTCCAGGCCCCAACTCTCTCGATTTCCTGAAAGACCAAAGTTCTGTCCATCTCACTCTTAAGTGTAATCACCAGTACAGCATCCACAAGTCGCCCTGGGGCAGAGAAAATCAAAACATCACAACTCTTTATCACAGAATCAAAGAATCCCTACAGTGCGGGAAGAGAGCCCAATGAATCTACAGTGACCTTCCAAAGAGCATCTCACCCAGACCCAGATCCCCACCCAAATCCTGCAACCCCCATTTTACCATAGCTAATCCACCTAACCTGCACATCCTTGAACACTGTGGGACAATTTGGCATGGTCAATCCACCTAACCTGCATATCCTTGGACTGTGGGAGGAAAATGAAGCACCCATAGGAATCCCATGCAGACACAAGGAGAACATGCAAACACTCCACACAATAGCAATGTCGGAATTGAACCCAGGTTCTTGCAATGGCAGCAGTGCTAACCACTGAGCCACTCTGCTGCCACCTTATGTGAAGGATATTCTCCTGATCCCAGTCCTAAACAATTAGCCCTTTATTCTGAAACTGGCCCTCATGCTTTAACTCCCCAACAAGGAAACAAGCTCTTATAGTCCACCCTTGTCAAGTCTGTTCAGAATCTATTATTATTCAATGAGATCACATCAGTTCTTCTTGACTCTGGAGAATGTAAAGACAACTTACTCAGCCTCTGATTATCAGATGGCCCTTTCAACCACTGATTAATCTTTTCAACATTTCTTGGATCACTGTGCATAGTTTCCAGGTGCAATCCCAATGCTTTGTAGTAAGACGTCTTTATTCTTGTATCCAGTCCCCCTGTAGTAATTGACACCATGCCATTTGCCTTCATAATTACTTTCTATACTTGCATGCACAATTGGTTCTTTCAATGTGTATATGCAGACCCAATTGAACACCAGCATTTTCAAATTTCGGATTTCAGATCTTTCTTATAACCAAAGTGAATACCTCACACATTATAATACCCATCTGCTATCTCATTGCCCTTTCAATTAGTCTGTCCATATTTTTATGGATTAGGCCAGATCACTCAAAACATTCTTAAGCGGGCAGCCCAGACCATAACTTTGCAATTTGTTTTGGTAAGCGTACAGCGAAAATTACCCGGAGTAAGTTAGCTAGGTTGACTACCAGGTTTTAAAACAGACAAAAATGTATTCACAAAATGACACAATGGAACACAAAGAACAGGATAAAGAACCCCTGCAGAACTCAGTCTATCCAAACTAGACTTAATTATGCTATTCCGAACATACAGTGACAGTCTCAATAAGCAAACCCCCTTTAAAAACAGTAAAAATGGAACAAATGATTACAGGTTGAAGTTAGAAGGGCAAAAAGGGAGAGAGTGTTTTTGCAGCCTGTTCACACACAGCTAAACTCCTAATTAGTTCTGGACTGAACTGCTCAGCTAGAGAGCTGACCACTCCCCTTTCATTATACAGGTCATTTCTAGAACATGACCACTTTGGCCTGAAGTCTCATCTGTTTACACATAAACAAAAAGGTCTCTCAATACCATTTAATCTCTCTAACAAACCAATCTAATTGGAACCGGGAGCTGCTTACAACCCTCTGAAAAAAAACCAAGGACACAGTATCCTTGAGAAAAGGAACAGCTTTTAGAATAAAGGGACCAGGTTTGTGACAATATCAGCTTACTGACTCCCACAACTTCTATTATCACAAACTCACTATCCCTTATTCTAAATCATTAATATGGATGATATACAGCTAAGGCCTAGCATCTTGCTTTGGCACAACCTTGCAACTTGAAAATGTCCCATTTTTCTCTACTCTCAAAGTCTTGCCCATTAACCAATCCCTATTTATGCTCATACATCAACTTTAACTCCATGAGGCCTTATCTGGCATGATACCTTTCTGAATGCTTTCTGAAAATTCAAGTAAAATTCCTCTTCTGCTTCCTATTATCCTAGTTATAATCTCAAAAATTGTTAATAAATTTGTCAAACACATTTACTGTCTGTGATCACGTTGCTTCTTAATGTTCATTAGTTTTCATTCTGTCCTGCCTTTCATCCTCCTCTTTTTGATTCTGCCATCTTTTCTATCCAACTCAACACCTCCGTTTTAACATATGAAACTCAACTGGTCAAAGACTTTTTCCACCAAGTTAGTACCCTATTAAGGCAATATGGGATTGGTACCTAATACCATAATATTGGTACTTTGTAAGACTTACTAAATTAGTTAAGGACATATAATTTCAGTTGCCGACAAATTAGTTACCTTTGTGTTGAAATTCAGTGCGTTCTGTGATGTCTTGTAAAGCTCTGGATATTTCAACATGTTTTCCTTTCGACATGATCTCTCAAATATTCCCAAAGTGAGGGGAGGCAGAGCTGTGAAAATCTGACATGCACAGGTAAATAAGTTGAGTTTCTTAGCTCTGAATAACAATATTAAACTGGCACTGCAAAATATTAATATTGAGAAGACAACTGCTGAACATCATACACAATGTCATACCATTGATGTAGGAGATAGCCGTACATGTCATGGATATCTTATCAGCTATCTGCAACTGTTATTAGCAGTAATTTGACGCATGTAAAGTACAAATTGAGGTAAGTAAAAATTGAGATTTACTAATCATGTCAATTTGAAATGTTCATTTCGATTTGTGCTACGTTTTCTGACCAAACTCAGTGAGCACATTAACATTTTGTAACCCCATAAATCGCCGGTGCATTGACTATAAATTGTACCATTTAAACCAGAGAGTTATTATTGCATTATACTTACCTGCACATTGAAACATTTTACATCAATTATCTTTGGCAATGGTCAAAATATATATAGATAAGAATATTTGATTTTAGCAGTTAACTTTTATTGAAAGCTCAGAAACAGCAAAGTTTTGGGTCATTGAATTGTAAGCTATCCAGTTTATTGTCTGTGTCAAAATTGTGGGACTAGTCCAATTTCACCAAGTGAATGCGAAAATGGTCTGCCTCCTGGAAATCACATCCTAAATGTGTTGCTTATGCACATGGATCAAATACATGATTTTGTGAAGATAGTCTACTACAAATCGTAATGATCACTCATGCATCAGAAAGGCACTGATTTTAGATCAGAACTGTGAAGCTCATCAGTACAGTACAAAATTCTTTTAATTAGATTTGGATATTCTGCTCATGGTGTTTTGGAATCTATCGGATAGCCGACATATTGCAAATATCTTCATGAGCAGCAGGTGGCCAAGCTTCCTCACCAGCCCTTCAATGTCCATGCTTGAGACTTTGAAATATTAGCCCATGAGCGGGCATCATCTCAAGCACAAATTCCTTCTGTATTTGGGATCTTCCAGCAATGCAAAATGTGAGCAAAATTTACAAATACAGGGAACTTGGCAAGAGGCAGGGAATATTCACCAAACTGAGTTATTGACACGTGCCTTTAATACTCTTACTGACTTTAAATGTTGACAGATGTAAGCAAACTGTTAATAAGGCCTAAGTTCTTGATAATGTCAGGTGGAACAGAGACAGGAACTGAATACTTTTGTCACAAACAGGATGGTGATATATTTGGATGGGGTACACATCCAACCCTGTAAATCATCAACCTGAACTGAATATTCAACTATATGTACACTTACCACATTGTAGAGACCAATGCACCACCGTTCAAAGAGAATCTGACCGGAGAAACCATTCACAAAAGCAAACCAGATCTGAAGATGAAATAAAATTACATTAGGAATGGTTTCTTATTAAAACAAAAAGACTCTTCATATAAATGTTAACATTTAAAAATTTAGTTTGTTTCACCAGACTTGGATTGCAAAAAAATTTTACAAAACAGAACAAATGAAGTGGGGATTGGGTTTGAGTCAGGATCTTGCCAGAACAATCCAAATCAAATCCAATTTCCTTATGCTATGCTACTTTGATTGTTATCTGGATCTAAATTCAAGTTATTGGACTATTGAATACTTTTTCACAGGAAAATAACAGACAGAGAACAGGTACATTTCAAAGAGAAAATTGGTAAATATTAAATGCAGAGAAAGGTACAGTGACCTAAGTATATAACCAGGTAATATAATTTACTTAGAAATGCTTGATCCAGGCAGAGACTTGGTGGGCTGAATGTTTGCTTCCCTATGGAAGTTTAGAAGTGTAAGAAAGCTCCATAGCTTACGATTTATAGTTATTACCTGTTAAAGAAATTATACAAAGCAATTGTGAGACTATATCACAAAATACTGAATGCAGTTTTGATCTCCTTATTTAACGAAGAAAGTAAACGCTTTGGAGATGGTTCAATGGAATTCCATCAACAAACACATTGACTTGGACCCCATTTACCACCCTCTGAGAAAAAGAGTAGGCAATGACATCACAGGAAATGACATCACCAACCCAAGGAAACCTAAACACATAAATAGAAAGCAGGTCATAACACTAGTGCTTCACTGCAGACTCACTGATGATCTTACCTAGTCTTGTGACCAAATGTCTGAAAACAAGCCTTCCAACTCAGTGAGCAAACTTACATCCAGAAGGTTTACGTGTTTTAAGAAATCCATCCCCTCCTCCTTTGTAATATGTACATTTTTAAAGATGTTGAAGTAAAGATATTATTGATGATCACCAGGATACATGAACATCAATGCTGAAAAATGTGGTGCTGGAGATCTGCAGTCCTCAATTTCTCCATTTTTCAAGATGCCACCACCTATTTCCCCATATTCTGTATCTTCCATGTCCTTCTCCACAGTAAACATGGATGCAAAATACTTGTTTAGTATCTCCCCTATCTCCTGCAGTTCCACACATGGCTGCCTTGCTGATCTTTGAAGAGTTTTGTTCTCTCCCTAGTTACCTTTTGTCCTTAATGTATTTAGAAAATCCCTTTGGATTCTCCTTAACCCTATTTGCCAAAGCTATTTCATGTCCCCTTTTTGCCCTCTTTATAAGTATATTCCTACTGCTGTTATACCCTAAGGATTCACTTGATCTCTGCTGTCTATACCTGACATATGCTTCCTTCTTGCTTTTGACCAAACCCTCAATTTCTCTAGTCATCCAGCATTCCCGACACCTATCAGCCTTGCCTGTCACCCTAACAGGAACATACTGTCTCTGGACTCTCTTATTTTTGAATGCTTCCCATTTTCCAGCAGTCACTTTACCTATGAACATCTGCACCCAATCAACTTTTGAAAGTTCTTGCTTAATACTGTCAAAATTGGCCTTCCTCAAATTTAGAGCTTTAACTTTGAGATCCTGTCTATCCTTTTCCATCACTATTTTAAAATTTACAGAATTATGGTTGCTGACCCAAAGTGCTCCCCCACTGACATCTCAGTTACTTGCCCTGCCTTATTTCCCCAGAGGAGGTGAAGTTTTGCACCTCCTTTAGTAGGTAAATCCACATACTAAGTCAGAAAATGTTCTTGTACACACTTAAATTCTTCTCCATCTAAACTCTTAATATTGTGGCAGTCCCAATCTGTTTGGAAAGTTAAAATCCCATACCATTGCCACCCTAATATTCGTTCAGGTAACAGATCTACTTACAAATTTGTTTCTCAATTTCCTGCTGACTATTGGTTGGGGGGTGGGTCTAGAATACAATCCCAATAAGGTCATCATCCCTTTCTTATTTCTCAGTTCCAACCAAATAACTTCCCTGGACATATTCCCAGTATTATCCTCCCTAAGTGAAGCCATAATGTTATTCTTTATCAAAAACACCGCTCATCTTTCTCTCTTGCCTCCCTTTCTATCTTCCTGTAGCATTTGTATCCTGGAACATTAAGCTGCCAGTCCTGCCTCTCCCTGAGGCATGTCTCTGTAATTGCAATGATATCCCAGTCCCATGTTCCTAACCATGCCTGGAATTCATCTGCCTTCCCTATTAGGCCTCTTGCATTGAAATAAATGCAGTTTAATTGACTTAGTTCTCTGTTTTGTTCCCGTCTGCCCCGATTGTTTGAATTGCTCCTTTTCCCAAGTGTACCAATCTCAGATTGATCTTTCCTCACGATCTCCCTGGGTACCATCCCCACCTCCACACCATGCACCCCCTCACCTTACGAGATTAAATCCTCCCAAGCAGCTCTAGCAAATCTCCCTGCTATTCATCCCCTTCCAATTCAAGTGCAATCCGTCCTGCTTATACAGGTGACTTCTACCACAAGAAGAGATTCCAATGATCCAAAAATGTGAACCTTTCTCCCCTACACCAGCTCCTCAGCCACACATTCAACTGCTCTATCCTTCTATTCCTACCCTCACTAGCTTGTAGCATTTGGAGTATTCCATATTACCATCGAAGAACTCCTCTTTAAATACCTGCCTAATTTCCCATATTCTCCCTTCAGAATCTCATCGTTTTCCCTTGTTATGTCATTAGTTCCAAAGTGTACAATGATCTCCTGCTGGCCACTCTCCCCTTTGAGAATATCCTGCACTCTCTCTGAGATATCCTTGATCCTGGCACCAGGGAGGCAACACACCATTCTGATTTCTCACTGTCGGCGCAGAAATATCTGTGCATGCCTCTGACCAGAGAGTCCTCTATCACAATCGATCGCTTGGAACCTGACGTACCCCTCATGACATTAGAGCTGTTTGTGCCACATTTCCCCGAGAGTCCCTCACACCTACATTTTCTAAACCAGCGTATTTCTTTGAGATGGGGACAGCTACAGGAGACTCCTGCATTACCTGCCTCCCTCTCCAACCTTTCCTGGTGGTAACCCACCTACCTGACTGTATCTGTGGCTTTTCTCCCTTCCTATACCTGCCATCCATTACACTCCCTAGCTCCTGTAAATTCCTTGTTGCCTCTAAATGCAACTCCAACCAATCCATGTGATCTGATAGGATTCGCAACCAAAGACACTTCCTGCAAGCATAATCATTAACAACATGGAAATTCTCCCTAAACTCCCACATCTGACAGGAAGAGCACATCAATCTACTAAAGGTCATCATTGTACCTTAACAATCTACAGAAAATACCACAGTCTTACTGCTCTAAAAAATACTCTCCCGCTAACATAGTACCTATCTTTTATATTTTATAATTTTAATCAAGAGACAGATCTCAGTATAACATATAACCTAAAAGAATCTACTCTACTAACAATTAAAAAAAGACAGCAAGGTTACACGTAAAAACTATGCACTTATCTGCTTCAATGCTTCCTCCAAGGTCAGCTGTGATTTTAGCTGTTTGTTAATTTTTCTGAGAAATACTCTGATAGTCAAGAAATACTTGATCTCAAACAGCAAAGGCAGTCGCTGTGCTGTTTCACTGTTGTGTCAGACAGCATGTAGGTTTCTTTCTATCTCTCTCTCTTTCACTGACCATGTGGTCTCTACCTTTGTTCTCTTCCTCCTTTTTAACGTGCCGTTGTTTTGATCTTTACCCCCATAAATTCCAAAACATGCAACAACGTATAAAACAGTAATTACTGCTCCTAAAATGTGAGGAAATTACCTTCAACACCTAAATTATCTCAAAACGCAGCAGCTCTTACAGCACAATCTTGGATTATGGAGAATCCTACTGAGACTCTTACCATAAAGAAAATATTCAAATTTGCCTTTCTCATATTGAAGTGGATGATGTCACATTTCTCCACATTAAACTCCATTTGCTGCAAGCTTACTTGTTCATTTAATCTGTTTATGTTCTTTTGGAACTTTCTCTGCTCACTTAGAAAACTTATTGAGCCTCCTAACTAGTGCAATTTGGAGTTTATGATCTACAACTAGCTGTTCTTTGGTCCAATTATTTGTCATATCTAGTGAAAAGCTGATACACAAATTCAATTCTCAAATTTTTGAAAGAAAATAAGCTTCCAAACCAAATACCTTTTGGAAGTGCATCAATACACTCCACCATGTTAGTGGCTGTCACAAAAGAAAGAGATTAGTCATACAGCCATCCTTCAGAACCCCATGCTGACTATTTAATAAGTTCATACTTGTCCTAATGTTCAATCATTCAGAGATTCAATGACTGACTTCATTAACATTCTAAAACTGTTAAGAAGGGAGTGTTGCTGAACAAAGAGACGTTGGAGTGCAGGTTCATAGCTCCTTGAAAGTGGAGTCGCAGGTAGATAGGATAGTGAAGGCGGCGTTTGGTATGCTTTCCTTTATTGGTCAGAGCATTGAGTATAGGAGTTGGAAGGTCACGTAACGGCTGTACATTGGTTAGGACACTGTTGGAATATTGCGTGCAATTCTGGTCTCCCTCCTATCAGAAGGATGTTGTGAAACTGGAAAGGGTTCAGAAAAGATTTGCAAGGATGTTACCAGGGTTGGAGGATTTGAGCTATAGGGAGAGGTAAATAGGCTAGGGCTGCTTTCCCTGGAGCGTCAGATGCTGAGGGGTGACTTTATAGAGGTTTATAAAATCATGAGGGGCATGGATAGGATAAATAGATAAAGTCTTTTCCCTGGGGTCAGGGAGTCTAGAACTAGAGGGCATAGTTTTAGGGCGAGAGGGGGAAGATATATTAAGGGGCAACTTTTCCATTCAGAGGGTGGTACATGTATGGAATGAGCTGCCAAAGGAAGTGGTGGAGGCTGGTCCAATTGTAACATCTAAAAGGCATTTGGATGGGTATATGAACAGGAAGGGTTTGGAGGGATATGGGCCAGGTGCTGACAGGTGGGACTAGATTGGGGTGGGATATCTAGTCGGCGTGGACGTGTTGGACCGAAGGGTCTGTTTCCATGCTGTACATCTCTATGACTCTAAGCAACTCTTTACTCATGCCCCTTTTAACACTGCGCTGATTCTGATTACATACAAGTCATTTGAGATTAGATTGCCTTCTTTAGTCATGTTTTTAAGAATTAATATTTTAAATAATTCATGGAGTGATCTGGAATTGAACAAATCTGAAAACATTTTGTGGCATTCCATTACTGTCTTTCTTTTAAAGCAGCGATTAGCTGGTTAAGGTCACAATATGGTTGCAATGCACAGCTGCAGTTTGACCTTCTCTCATTTTCAGTAATGAGAATAAATCAAGCACAACATAGCAAATCAGGTCTACCACAGCCAGAGCTTCTGTTTCCCAAAGACTTGCTCAGGAGTTAAACACCTCACCAACTGCTAATTCTCAGGAGTGTGGCACACATATTACAGGGCCAATTTTAATTCTAATTGGTCAACATGTCATTTTGATTCCATTGCGCATGGTTTCCCAATGTAGTTTTAGCCTTTTGAAATATATTTACTGCTTTCATGGAGAGAAATGTGTGGCTCAGTAGATGTTCTGCTTTTTTACAAAGTACAAATATCAATTTTCAAATAGCTTCTCATAAACATAAACATTTTCATGGCAGAAAAATAAACATTTCACCAAGTTGTATTAAGTTGAAAGATTTTTTTATGGTCTGAAGTAATAGGAGACAAAATAAGACAATACAAGGCACACAAGTTTATGTTAAAGTGCAGAGAAACATTGTAAGAATGTGATGAAATATAATTTTCAGTCACATTTAAGCCACTGTGTGGAGTCTACAAATTCTTGGAATGTTTGACATCTTGTCCATGTTAAACACACATTTCTGTCAAAGATATCCCATCTGACAATGCAGTAATCACTAGACTGGCAGCCGCGATTATTTTACAACCAAAAAGTGACGTAGTGCAAGGATGTACAAGAACATTATTGTATGCTTTCAAGTATACTCTCAGAACACTTCCTTCTACTTACATAAAAGTCGGTACTAAATTCCTGAACATTCATGCCAAAAACATTCTTGGAACTGCCCCATATCACAATGAAACTCCCATTTACTCAAAGAATTACCATACCAAACTGATAGAACTAAATAAGAATATAAGAATGTAAGAATGTAAGAACTGGGAGCAGGATTAGGCAATTCAGCCCCTCAGGACTGTTCTGACATTCAATATGATCATGGCTGATCTCATCTTGGCCTCAACTCAACTGTCATGCCTGTTCTCCATAACAACTCAACCCATTATCTCTTAAAATCTAACTACCTCCTTAAATGTATTCAGTGTCCTGTGTTCACGCCACCCAGGTTGTGAATTCCATAGTTTCATGACCCTCAGAGAAGTAATTTCTCATCTTCATTTTAAATTTGCCATCCCTTAACCTGAAACTAAAACCTCTCGTTCTAGATTGGCCCACTCTTTGTCAATTCCCTTTAGCAACAAAGTTAGTTTGTACACATAGTAAAATCTGCGACTTAGCATGACAGAATCATGAGATTATTTTTAAAAATATATTGTTTGTGTGGATTACAGATAGATAAATACATATATACAAACACACATTTACATGCATAGACATATGTCTTGGTATTTGCAGAATCATTGCATAATCATTTTCTCTCTAAACAAACATGAAAACTAATGAAGAAACAAAAATGTAATAAATGGGTAGATATTACATTAAAGGAAACTGGAACAGTGACTACAAAATTAATAACTGCATGTTTTGGACAAACGTTTAGGTCTCATGGAAGAATGTGGTGAGCATAAAAGATCACAATAAGTAGTGCAGTTCAAGATTATTATTTTGGAAAATTTAATGATTTGTGTAGATATTTGAAAATCTCACAATAAAAATTCTTAATGCTCCCAGATCTCAATCAAAGAGTTATTCGCTAGTAAAGAACTTCAGTATTCCTGAAAAAGACACATTTTGTCAAAACTTTCCATCTTGTATTTGTTAAGATGGTTTAGAATCTTAGAATTTTGCAGTACAGGAGGAAGCCTGTTCTGTGTCCTGGTTCCCAAAAGAGCCACTCTATTCTCATTCTCTGGCCCTCTCTCTGTAGTCTTCTAAATTCATCATTTTCAAATATGCATCCAGCTCTCGTTTGAAACTTCCTGTGCAATACACCTCCACAACTCTCTCAGGAAGCACATTCCAAAAGCTAACAACACTGAGCAAAGAAGGTTCTCCTCATCTCACTCCTAGCTTTCTTGCTGAAAATTCTGAAATTGTGACCCCTGGTTACTGACATATCAAAAAGTGGGAACAGAATATCCTTCTTTATCCTGTCAATATTGTTCATCATTGTACAAGAGGTCAAGTCTTAAACTTCTTTGTTCCAAGGAGAATAAGTTCAACTTCCCTAATTTTGCTTGCCTTTAAAATCCATCCTTCCTGGTATCATTCTAGTAAATCTCGTTCAAACTCTCTCCAGGGTTTTAACATCTTTCTTTAAATAAGGTGCCCACAACTCAACACTGTACTCCAAATATGGTCTGACCAATGATTTGTAGAGGTGTAGCATTACTTCCTTGCTTTTAGACTCTGCAGCTCCATTTATAAACACAAGGATCCTATAAACGTTCTTAAAAACTGTTTCAACTTGCCTGGCCACTTTTAAAGAATTATGCACTTGAATTTCTGAGGTCCCTCTGCTCCTATACATCCCTCAAAGTTGTGCCAATGAGTTTGTCTCTCTATGTTTCTTCCACCAAAATGCATTGTCTCATTCCTCATTTGAAATTCAGCTGCCAGGTGTCTGACCATTTGGCCAATGTATCGATGTCCCTGTGAAGTCACACAGCATCATCCTCACAATTCACTATTCTCCTTAGCTTAGTATCATCTGCAAATTTAGAGACCTAGTCCTCAACACCCATCTGCAAATGGTTTATATAAATCAGAAAAAGCAAAGATCCCTACAGCGATTCCGAGAGAACACCACTTTCAATTGGTCTTCAATATGAGAAATGCCCATGTACAGAGGAGCTTCAATTATCTAGCATTCAATTATCTGAATATCTGATTATCCGGCAAGATTGCAAGGTCCCAATGCTCGGCTAAAGTATGTCATCCGGCATTCAATTAACCGAATGAAATACTCCCAGCCCGTGTCCTTCGGATAATTGAGGTTCCTCTATATACCCCTCCTCTTTTAGACAACTTCTAATCCATGCTGCCAGTGAATCAATAAGATCCCCCCTTGTCCTTTTAAGCTCAGAATACATACCCAGAGGCCTCAACTCCTCACATGACAAGTCCTTCATCCCCAAGATCATTCTTGTAAACCTCCTTTGGACTGTCTCCAAGGCCAGTACATCTTTCCTTAGGTATATCAAGACTACTCAATATTCCAAATGCAGTCTGATCAGAGTCTTATACAGCTTCAGCAGTATATCTCTATTCTTGTATTCTAGCCCTCTTGAAATGAATGCTAGCATTGCATTTGCCTTCCTAACTGCCAGCTGAAACTACATTTTAACCTTAAGAGAATCCTGAACTAGGACTCCCAAGTTCCTTTGTGCTCCAAATTTCTGAAGTCTACTTAGAGAATAGACTACGCCTCTATCCTCCCAACCAAAGTGCACAACCTCACACTTTCTCACATTCCATCTGCTTTTTCTTTGCCCACTCTCCTTCTGCAGCCTCCCCGCTGCCTCATCACTACCTGTCCCTCCACCTCTCTGTGTGTCATCTGCAAACTTAGCAACAATGCCCTCAGCTCCTTTATCCAGCTTGTTAATGTATAAAATGAATAGTTGTGGTTCCAGCACAGACCCCTGCAGTACACCACTCATCACTGGCAGACATCCTGAAATAGAACCTTTTATCCCCACTCTCTGCTTTGTCAGTCAATCCTCTATCCATGGCAGCACCTTGCTCCTAACACCATGGGTTCTTATTTTATTTCGCAGCTTCCCGTGCAGCACTTTGTCAAAGACCTTGTGGAAATCCAAATAGAACACACCTACTGGCTCTCCTTTGTCTAACTTGCTCAAAGACTTCTAACAGGTTTGTCAAGCATGACCTACCCTTGATGAAGCCATGCTGACTCAGCCCCTTTTTCCCCGGCACTTCCAAATACTCTGCAATCACATCCTTAGGAATGAACTCGAAAATATTACCAATGACAGAGGACAGGTTAGCTAGCCTATAGTTTCCTGTCTTTGGTGTCTCTCCCTTCTTAGATAGGGGTGTTACAATAGCCATTTTCCAATCCTCTGAGACCCTTCCTGACTCCAGTGATTCCTGAAAGATCACCACCAATGCTTCTAAAATCGCCTACATCTGGTCTGGGTGATTTATCCACCTTCAGACCTTTCTGTTTCCTCAGCACATTATTCTTAGTGATGGCCACTACGCTCACCTCTATCTCCTGACTCTCTTGAAGTTCTGGTGTGCCGCTGGTGTCTTCCCCTGGGAAAACTGATGCAAAGAATTTGACTGAAACATTCAAAGATTACTGAACAATATTTTGTAGGACCTTTGCAAGCTTAGGAAGAGAGCAGCACAGGAAATGCTAGCTAAAAAAAAATCAAAGTTCATCCAGCTCATCTTCACTCATCCTGGCAGTTGTATAACATGATCTAACACTGCTGATTAATCATAAAAATAAATTTACTCCATTTGCATTTACTCCAACACACACCAAGAAATGAGACAAAGACCACCCCGAGGAGAATGTTTTGGGAACAGTAGATCTAAATTCATCTGTTAGCCGCAACTATGGTATACCTATAACACACCACGTCACAAATTGTTTACACTGGTTATGTCAAAATGTTTTTGAAATAAATCTAATTTGCCTTTGATCGAAATAATATTAACTGCATCCACGATACCTTAAGCAATGTGTTCCATCAATTAAGCACTTACTGAACTAACAGAACTGAGTTTATCTCACTCAAAACCCATCCATTTGCACAAAGTTAAAGTTGGCCCTAATATTTCTGCAGTTTGGTTCAGAGCACCAATCATCCATCATGTATAATGAAATAGCTTGATGGTGACAGTGCCCTGTAATAATGACTACTCTCTCTAGCCTCGGCAGACAAGTAGAAGAAAAGCATCCCAAGTGGAACAGGCCATTATCAGCCATTTAAATACTGGAATTGCTTTCTACAGTTGGCAATTCCCCATTTTCAGGTGTCTTACTTTGAAACAAATGGTGCCTGAAACCTTGAAAATATTGAGGAGAAAGATTTATTTTAAAAACTAAACTGATTCATTTAGCTTCAAACAAAATAATGCATTTTCATTGTTCTGTCCATTTAGATCTCTGAATTATTAATCTTTGAATTAAAAAAAGATGTGTCATGAAGTATTGTAAGTGTTGTGAAATTCTAATTGCTTCCTCTTACCAGGATACCTCAGACCTAGTAAATCCAGCACCAGATGAACTGGTAAGTGTTACTGTGATACAAAGTATAAAGTGCTTGAACAAGACAGCGTTTTTAAAAAAATCATGTTATCATGCACAATTTGTTGATCACTCACTTATTTCACAGACTTGGTCAATTTATCGAAGACAAATGTTTAAAAGTCAACACAAAAGCATTCGCAAAATTCTCTAATTTGTTTGAGACTTTTGAAATACCACTTATACTTAGAATTTTATATATTAAATGAATATGCAGAATATAACTGCACCCAGTTCTCCTGTCAGGTTCTTGAAGAAAATCTGACAAGCTTCACAAAATACATGTAAAAAGTATCCAAGAGCGAGCATGTCACAGCAGCTCCATAACACTCCATGGTTCATTCAATCGGATTACAGAAGCATGAATCGCTACAAATTCCCCATTTACTCATTTGTATCCCAGCTGGCCTCCAGATGAACAGTCCCTGCTCACAAATCAACCAACTTTTATCGCTTGGGTGAATATGCAAACATATTTGAAAAACAAATGTCTATAGTTTAAGATAGAAAAAAAAACTAGGTTAACAATTTGGTTCATTTTACTTAAATAGACTTAATAGCGAATCATGAAGTCAAATTATTGAGACATTGCTCAAGAGACAGTTATCAACAGATTCCTTCACACAATCTGCTAGACATGTGTGATTCTGATACAGTTTGCAATTCATGATTGACGGAGACAGATGGAATGTGTTTACTGTTTGGGAGGGGGTGGAATAACTTTAAAGAATTTCAAATCAATGCTGTTCTGGACAAAATTTACACAAGCATTTTCTAAACTTATTTCCAATTTCCTTTTTAGCTCTTCCATGCCACTCCCATTATCCTCAAACTAAGGATACCACTTCAGAACTGACTGCTAAGTAATAGGCAATGACAACCCAAAGGTTAACTTATCCATTAAGCTTCTGCCCTTTCCTCTGGGGAATTAACTAGAGCTATAGGCAGATTTGGTCTCTTAAAACAGTAGCTTAGGTCTGTACTGGAATAATTAGCCCTAGGCTTTAGATTCTCGCAACCACTGGAGTTCAACATGATGTTGGTAGCAAAATACTCATTATTCTTGGTCATAATATCCTATGCACTAAGACACCAGCTGTGGTCACACTAGGTTTTACAACTTTAAGTTTCCAATTAGAACTTGACTGTAATAAAAGTGCAGTAAATTGGACCATACTGGTGCAATGAAGAAACTACACTGTCAGTCAAAAGAGGCCTACTGTGTGAGTTCACCATAATGGGCTCTGAAATCCGTGTCTTTTATTAAACAATTGTGAAGTTCTGAAGTCAACAAATGGGAAATTTCATAAGAAGAAAAATAAATTGCGCTGTTAGAAGAAGATGAGCATGTAATGTCCAAACGAGAGAGATCTATATTTTTACATAGACGTCATTATGCTACAATGCAACAGTTGTGTTCCTCTGCAACCTCGCGCTATAGAAAATCAAGCTATGGAAAACTGCTACAGAAAATTGCACTGTAGAAGATCACTATAGCAAATCGTTACACCCATTCAGCAGAAAATTTGTGTTTTCCAAACAATGTCCATAATTTGTTAACCACTTTACAGCCAATTCAGCTGTACAGCAGAACACCCTTTATACTTTTTCAGTTTAAATTGTTACTTTTATAATATAAATGCTAATCTAACAATTGTGCAGCACATGATTAAAAAAAATCTAGTAGTTGTGACCAAAGCTATCTTCCTAACACATAATTTACCTTATAAGATACAATACAAATTATTTTCCATATAGCTCAAGGCTCTCCAGTTTTCCTGAACTCTGGTGGGAGACTAGTATATGATGTCAGTGTTTGACAATAGCCATTTACTGGGTTAGAGTGGTGCTGGAAAAGCACAGCAGTTCAGGCAGCATCCGAGGAGCAGGAAAATCGATTAGATTAGATTACTTACAGTGTGGAAACAGGCCCTTCGGCCCAACAAGTCCACACCGCCCCGGCGAAGCGCAACCCACCCATACTCCTACATGTACCCCTTACCTAACACTACGGGCAATTTAGCATGGCCAATTCACCTGACCTGCACATCTTTGGACTGTGGGAGGAAACCGGAGCACCCGGAGGAAACCCACGCAGACACGGGGAGAATGTGCAAACTCCACACAGTCAGTCGCCTGAGGCGACTGAAAAGCCCTTCATCAGGAAACGTATTTTCCTAGGAGTTCTATTAATCTTTTGGAAGAGCTACTCAGAAAACCCATACATTATAGTTCCTTTACAGTGATTACCCTGCATCAATTATAATTAAAGTTGTATAAGATATACATGATCACTTTTGGTATTTGGACTTTTAAAAAGAGGCAGATGGATTTTGCTTGTTTCTGATTTAAAAAAAATACAGCTCAGAAGTCATTTGGATTTGCAGAGACAATTAGTTGGTGACTAAAGTACATCAATTCCAAGATAACATGTAACAGCAGCCAAGTGCCTGGGAGGAGAACTCCTGTGGTAGTAATGGGTAAAATATTTATGTTATTGGGTTTTCTTCCTTTAGGACGACTAAGAGATTTTCCATTTCAGTTCAGGGAAACCAGTCACCTCAAGAGAAGCAATTTCTAGTTTGAGAAGTTTCCAAGACAGAAGTGTTTGAAATCTTTGCGTTGTGAGGACTGATAAAGTTTTGGTGATCAGCACTGAGAGAGGTTCATACCAGCAGGATCAAAGAAATTGTAACATTATTTCCACAGGTTCAAGAAAAAGAAACTGGAAAGTATCAGTTCAAGGGTGGGGAGTCCAGAACTAGAGAGCATAGGTTAAGGGTGAGAGAGGGAAGATTTAAAAGGGACCTAAGGGGCAACATTTTCATGCAGAGCGTAGTGCATTATGGAACGAGCTGCCAGAGATGGTGGGTGAGGTTGGTACAATTAAAACATTTAAAAGGCACCTGGATGTGTATACAAATAAGAAAGGTTTAGAGGGATTTGGGCCAAGTGCTGGAAAATGGGACTAGATTAGGTTAAGATATCTGGCCGGCAAGGGTCTGTTTCTGTGCTGTATGTCTCTATGACTATGACTCTCAGTAAGAATTTTCTTTTTGGAAAAAAACCTAAGATAGAAGTGACATTTCTCTGGGATTTAGTCTCTAACAGATTGCAATAGGAAATGGGTTGAGACTTTGTTTTGATGGATTTGTGTTAAGATCTTTCTGTCTTCTACATTTAGAGATTTGTTTGTTTATTTCTTCTTTTCTGCAACAAACTTATACTCTGTTGTTAACTAACACCTTCAGTCTGTTATGAATATGTTTCAATGACTGAGCATCATTGAGTTTAGAAAATTAAGGGGAGATCTAATAGAAACTTACAAGATAATACATGGCTTGGAAAGGGTGGATGCTAGGAAATTGTTTCCGTTAGACGAGGAGACTAGGACCCGTGGACACAGCCTTAGAATTAGAGGGGGCAAATTCAGAACAGAAATACGGAGACATTTCTTCAGCCAGAGAGTGGTGGGCCTGTGGAATTCATTGCCACAGAGTGCAGTGGAGGCTGGGACGCTAAATGTCTTCAAGGCAGAAATTGATAAATTCTTGATGTCACAAGGAATTAAGGGCTACGGGGAGAATGCGGGTAAGTGGAGTTGAAATGCCCATCAGCCATGATTGAATGGCGGAGTGGACTCGATGGGCCGAATGGCCTTACTTCCGCTCCTATGTCTTATGGTCTTATCAGGTTAATCCTCTCCTTGTTACAATCTAAAGTCGCCACCTGCTTGCCTCAATGACTACTGCTCGGTGGCTCTGACCTCCATAATTATGAAGTGCTTCAAGAGGCTGGTCATGGTCCATATCAACTCTAGCCTTCCAGTTGACATCGATCCTTGACAATTTGCTTACCCAAGCAACAGGTCCATGGCAGACGCCATTTCACTAGCCCTACATTCATCCCTGGAACCTCTGGATAATAAGGATACCTATGTCAGACTTCTGTTGACTATAGTTCTGTCTAAACACTACAATTTTAACCGAACTAATCTCCATATTCTGAGGCCTAGGTTACCCTCTTCAACTAGATTCTCGACTTCCTGACCCACAGACCACAATCAGTGAAGACAGGCAACAGCACCTCCTCCACACCAATCTCTAACATCAGTGCCCTGCAAGGATGCACACTCAGCCCCTTACTGTACTCCCTGTAAAATTATGACTGTGTGGCCAAATTCCATCCGACAAGTTTGCTGATGACACCACCATTGTAGGCCAAATATCAAACAATAATGAGACAGAATACAGGAAAGAGGTAGAGTGCTTGGTGGTGTGGTGTAAAGATAACAATCTCTCCCTCAATGTAGCAAAACTAAAAAGCTGATCATCAATGTCAGGAAGCAAGGAGGAGGGCACACCCCTATGTATATCAATGGAGCTGAGATGGAGCGGGGGGACCACGTCAAGTTCCCAGGAGTTAATGATAACCGACAATCGCTCCTGGACCTCGTAAGGAGATGTAATGGTAAAGAAACACAACAATGTCACTTCTTCCTCAGGCGGCTCCAAAAATTCAGTATGTCCATAAAGACACCACCAGATGCACCATAGAAAGCATTCTATCTGGGTGCATATTAGTCTGGTGTTGCAACTGCTCTGCCCAGGACTGTAAGAAACTACTGAAGGTTGTGCAAAGCGCAGAGCATCATAGAAACCAACCTCACATCCATGGACTCTATTTACACTTCTTGTTGTCGTAGAAAGGCTGCCAACATCATCAAAGACCCCTCCCAACCTGGTAATGCTCTCATACAGCCTCTTCAGTCAGGCAGAAGATAAGGAAGTTTGAATACATGCAGCAACAGGTTCAAGAACAGCTTCTTCCCTGCTGTTATTAGACTGTTGAATGGATCTCTAACTTTAAATGATGATGATCTTGCTAACGTTGATCTCTCTTTGTGAACCTCCTGTGCAGTAACCTTGTATGCCTCCTTGTTTTCTATGACCTGCTACTACTGTTTGCAAAACAAAACTGTTCACTGTACTTAGGAACCCGTGACAACAATAAATCAAATCAACTCAAATTAACCCGTTCAATATTAAAACATTATGCTGCAATCATACAAAATCCTAGTTAGACCCCCGTTAGAGTATAGTGAGCAGATTTGGGCATCATACCTCAGGATGGATGTTTTGGCCCTGGAGGGAGGTTTACAAGGATGCTACCTGCACTTCAGGAATTAAGTTAAAAGGCAAGATTAGACAAATTAGCCCTTTATTCTCTAGAATTTAGAAGATTAAGGGGTGATCTAATCAAGGTTTTCAGGATATTAACAGAGAAAGCCAAGCTAGACAAAGATGAACAATTCCCACTGGTTGAAGATTCTACAACCAGGTGTCGTAGTCTAAGCATTAGGTCCAGGCCATTCAGAAGAGATGTTAGAAAACTCAAAACGTAGTGGAGGTTTGGAATGTTTTTCCTTGAATGGCAGTTGATACTAATTTAATTGTCAAACTTAAATCTGAGATTGACATTTTTTTTAATATAAAGCAAGACTATCAAGGGATATGGACCCAAGGCAGGCATGTAGAGCTAGGCCACAGATCATCCATGATCTTGTTGAATGGCAGAGTAGGCTCAAGGGACTCAATGGCCTACTCCTGTTCCTGTGTTCTTGTTCCTATGTGACTGTTTCCTAATGGATCAAGGGGTGTAAATGTAGGGCTGCCACCTCGGTTATGCCCAATAAAGAGTTGTTTGTATGTTGTATACTACATACTTCATAAACCTGCTTTCGAAAGTCTACCTTTAGAGGATACAGGGGAACAGCAGCAGCAAACTTGTTGTTGAAGAAACTTGAAGGGTAATAAGAAATTACAGAGGAGGGCATCACAATGATCTTTGAAAGCAGCAATTTCAACAACCAACTCAAATGATTCCTACATCAACCTCCTATACCAAAGTACAACATAAAGCCAAGAGCTAGAAATTATGTACAAGGGAGTAACTGCCCAAATCTATCAATGACATTGCAATGGGTCTGGCAGTCAAAATGGGCTAGGCCTTTCACTCAGCTATCCCAATGGGATTTCTGTATGCTCCAAATGCACTGCTAAAGTAGGGATCTCAAGTTCTGTGTAGCCAACTGTGCATACAGGAAGTGTACAGACCTTAGATCTCAGGAGATCCAATCAATGTATGGATTATTTTTCTTTAATCTGCTCCCTTTCATATGCTCTCACTTCACTCTTCTCAGCATTGAGTTGGAACAGTAGGCAAACAGAACTGAAGACTACGCCATAGTTCTGCTCTCAAAGCTTCTTTGTATGTTTCTACAGGGAAGGCATTTCCTGCCATCAGGTGGCAAGCAGGTTTGAACAGTGGCATTGAGAAACACTGAAAAACTAAATGGCATTGGGAAGGAAGCACCTCTGCACGTAGCCTCTGAACACCCTGCATACTAATCATCTCTTTTAGTTGTTACTTCAGAACTACCTATTATCCAATTTAACTGAGTGTCTGTCAAGGCTGTACCATGCAATAACTGCTGAATGCATGATGATAAATTACATTTTACTAAAAACAGACATATATGTAGCTTGTGTAGGCTTACCAATTGATGCAATCACTCTACATTTTAACCAAGAAAAAGAGGAATTGATGAACAGGAGGCTAAATTTTAATCTAATTTGTCCAATGTTCTGGACACCATTTATCTCTTAATGCCACTTAAAAAAAATAAGCTGGTCATCATCTTACTGCAATTCAGGAAGATTGTGCACCAATCAGTTGACATATTTCCCTAGATGCATAATTAGCTAATGGTATTGATAACCTCGTCACCATCAGCAAATGTTTCTTTAATACTAGCAAATTTTAATATTAAATTGGTGAGTGTTTTTTTTTAACAAGAATCCAATGCCCTGAGGCTGGCTTCACGCAGAAGACCAGTACCTGTTCATGAAATACTGTGAACAGCTGAACAAGAGCCCTTGGTAGTATTAAGTATTTTTCCTGGTTGTAATGCTAGACTGTAGGGAAAGAGAATGAAAACAATTGTCAACAAAGGAATGAGTGTCAAGAGAGTAATGAAGTAGCTTACCTCAATAATGTACAGGACTATGTTCTTGTAAAAGCAGTACAGGATACATTTTGCAACACGATTATAGTTCCAGGCTCCATGGACTAGCAGCAAGTTCTTCAGATACTTGAACTAGAAACAATATGCTCATTACAGAACAATGCTTTTCTTTTAAAAAAAGCTAGGCTGAAACATCATATTTTCATTCCACCATGCAACAAAATATATAAGATAACATTGGCAATTGAAAGTAATGATAGTGCAGTGGTTATAGTATTGAATTATTCCATAATTACTCTTGGCAGTTTGAATTGTCAATCTGAATTCAGGTTTTTAAGGTGTCTGGAAACTAAACGCTGACATCAATAACCAGGAAGGTTTTAGATTTCTGTAAAAACCTCACTCATCTATTCAGCTCCATCAGTACATTACCTTCACTACTGTACTACTCTTCTGGCACTGTTACATCTAATTAGTAACTCATTTTCAACTTTAATTTCATCACCAACTGTTGATTTTAAACTTTCTCTTACTGCATCCAACATACTAGATTGTTTGCAATTTTAAATTGAATGTGAGATCCTGACTCAAAATAAGGGGAAGTGTTCAGGCAATATCCATTTGTTTCTATTTTGTTTTTGCAGCATGTATATTTAAATGGCAATTCTTGTTCCAGATCTCAGTCCAGAATTTCTGGGCTAATCTATAATTAGAGATGGCCCAGTCTGACAGATACAAGGAGTAAATATTCAAAAGATGAGCAAGGAGAACCAAGATTGAACTTGGGAAGGAGAATTTCTGTTTAAATGTTATACTGCTGAAAAAGCAGAAGGGACCCAAGACAAATTGGAGTGGACTGAAAGGGTGCTGCTGGGATCACTGACTTCGGAGAAATTGCTAGGAAGCTAGCAGGAAGATAACCTGATATGTTCTGTGTAAAAGGTAACAAAAACAAGGACAAACAGTTTTGGTTCTGTGTACATTATAATTCTTAAAACAAAAGATTTATTTGTAATTTGTTCATAATTTATTTGATCTTAGGATGTGTGTGTCATTGATAAAGTCAGCAGTAATTACCAGCCTTCTTGCAATCCTGCATAGAAAGATCCATTGGGCTATCACAGAGATTACTCCATGATTTTAATCCAGAGATGAAGTACTAATGGGTCAAAGTCAGGATGGTGAATGACTTGAAAGGAAACTTGCTGTTAGGGGTGTACTCATGTTACTGTTGCTCTTGCACTTCTAGGTAGTGGTGGTCACAGGCTTGGAAGGTGCTGTTGTAGAAGCATTGGCAGGTTCCTGCAGTGCATCTTGCAGATAGTACACACTGCTGCCACTGGATAAGAGACCGAATGTTTAAGGTGGTGTGCTGCTTTATCCCAAATGTGTTAAGCTTGTATTGTTGAATTTGCACTCATCCAGGCAAGTGGAGAGCATTCCATAACATTTCTGTCTTGTGCTTTGTGCTTGGACAGGCTTGAAGGAATCACTGCAGAATTTTCAGCTTCTGACATAGTCTTGCACTCACAATATTAGTGATAAACCCCAAGATGTTCATAGTGGGCTATGTCTTGAATATAGTGGAGAGATTGTTAGACTCTTGTAGTTGGACATGTGTGTGTTTTGGAAGCCACTGGTCACTTATCAACTCAAGCCTGAACCATCCAGGTGTTGCTACAGACAGGAATAATTGGTTTAGCACCCGAGGGGTAGTAAATGTTGCTTAATCCTATGTAATCATCTGCAAACATTCCAATTCTGGCCTTATGTTGGAGGAAAGGCAACTGACTAAGAAACTGAATATGCTGGGTGATACTCCTGCAGTGACATCCTCACTTGAGATGACTGGCCTCCAAAACATCATAACCATCTTTAATTGCGCTCTGTATGAGTCCAACCAATGGAAAGCTTCCCCCTTATTCCCATTGACTTTAATTTTGCTCTGTCTCTTCAATGTCACACTCATCAAATGCTACCATGGTGTCAAAGACAATCTCAACTCCCGTTCATAAATTTTATAAAAGATGTGTTCAATGTTTCACATAAAATTGACAGATTAAGGTAACTATCACTAAAGATCCTGGTATATTTATCTTGGGGTTACTTGTGAAATGTCCAACTTATGTGGGTTGAACAGTTTCAGAAAACATTGACAGTTATTGAAATAAGCTCACAATCCTCATATTTTTGGAGTCGATAACCTTTTCAAGTAGGATACTAACATGACAATCAACAGTGTGGATGCCAATTGTCTCAGTTGAAAATTGTTTGGGTTAATGAGGCAAAGGAACAGTAAAGGATTATTTCATTCACTATCATCCATAATAATAGTGTTTAATGCCAGTGACATTGAAATATACCAAAATTAATTCCACAAACTGAAGGTTATCAAAGTGTACTTGTATGTCAAATTATTATTTTCTTTTCAGTTACCTGTGCTATAGAATAGTCAGATGAATTTGCTGCTTGCAGACCCTCATTTCCACTTATTCCAACACCAACGTGTGCTGTCTGGATCATGCCCACATCATTTGCTCCATCACCTATCGCTAATGTTATGACTTTCACCTGTTTCTTCACCATGTCAACAATTTCTGACTTCTGAAGAGGAGTAACTCTGAACAAAATGAAATAGAAATATAAATCAGAATGAATCCAGAGTGAAACAGAATTTTGGTAACCTAGAGGAATGCTTTTGATTGTTTCTTATTTCTATCAACATTAGACATTGTTCCAATGGTGCGTTCGGTGGACACTTTTGTGCAATACTTCTGTGTCACTTCAATCAATTATAGGAGAATTACTTCTGCTCAATCTACTACCAAATTCCCAGACCCAATGCCTGGCTTTTATCTTCATTTTCTCAAAGGCTGCGGCAAGCCACACAGAAAGGACACATCTATTCAACAGTTTTGTACCTAATATAAAATAATGATTATTCCAGTTAGGATATTGTATAATTTCTATCTCATCACTAGGCTGCTTTCAGAAAGTCAGAGTGTGTGGTGGTAATGATATTGGTGGGGGGAGATGGAAAGGTTTGTGGGAGGAAGGGAGGGGGGAGAGAGAAGATGGGAAGATAAAGACAGGGATGGTGGCCAGTGCAGGGAGTGGTGGACGTTGTAGGGAATGATGGGTTAACCTTGCTGTAGGACCCAGAGAAGCACTCAAGAGTATTAGACTGGCCATTAAACCATAATTCATACCTGGAATTGGCCTCCACTGTCTGGTGCAGGGATCAACCTTCTGACTCAGTGACTGGAATGTTAACGTTAAAGGCAGCAAAGACTCACTCAGACATTTAGGGTAAATAAACAGAATGAATATGCACAGAAGCAATTCCATACAAGAACAAGCCTGGTTACAGTCTTAGGTTACCTGAAACATCAACGCAGCAGTGTCAAAGTTTATACGCCTTTGCACTGGCACCAGCACCTGAATAATGTTGGATATTTATTCAACCAATTTATAAATAATCTTTCCAATGTGGCCAATACACTGCTAACTTCTGACTTGGATGTTCTACTAAAGGTTTGATGGCTTTCTAGGGAGATAATCCTATCAGTTTTTTGCTGCTGGAGTGACTGGATATTAATAATATTTCTATTGCATACAAGTGAGCATATTGTACAGTTATTCAAATAATGAAAAATAACAATTATCTGTGCAGCTGCTATATAACTTGAAAGCATCTGAATATATTTATGAAATACTTGGCAATTTTATCACATGCTCTTATACTCTGTTTTGAAACAAATTTTAAAGCAATGTTTTAAGGGTAGTACAGACCTTTCTTATCACAGGCTCACTGCAGAAGGTTGCCCCTCATCAGTGAAACAGATAAAATACACAATTCTAGGTAATCACAAGGTGCCAGGGCCTACTTGTATCAACATGGAAGAATTTGTGCACAACAGAAAATATGTCAGGTTTCTGTCAACTAGAAAATCCAGCCCTCTATACTTAAATATGTTTTGCTTTTTTGGAATGGGTGCATACATAATGACATGAAAGGGTAAATTTTGCAAATGTTGGCTCCACTGCTTTCATGTGCATAATTAGAAAATTCACTTTCACAAATCAGGTCAATCTGTTTTCAAAGAAATCACTAGAGTAAGGCCTTTGTACTTACACTGATTTGTTCCTGGTTAACAGGAATGAAGAGATATTACATAGTATACCTAGTTTTCTTTATGAGTAAATATATGGCTATGCATATGATTACAACAATTACTCTGGTTACATAATTTCCTCTGGATGCTTGAAAATTGTTTTTTGTTATCATAAGATGCCATTTTGTGCCAGGGTGTGACATTATGTTAGACAATTGTCTTTTTCATGCTTCTCTACTATTAAATAGTTGAAAAATAATTAAAATGTTATGTACATAATTGAATGAATTTCAAAATGAAATTGACAAAGCATTTAGTCACTTAGTTTTTGTATAAATCAGAATTTAGTTTTTCTAAACTTACAAAATCAAAATAGTATTTAGCAAATGTGCTTATTCTAGCTTACCGGCAACAGATGACTGCCTTACAAGACAAAGCAAGATCCAAAAAGGACTGTCGCACTCCAAATGTCAGAGCATATTTGAGAGTTTTGCCATCTATAATTAGTGCAAAGTCATTATCCTTGCGTAAAGCATCACCTAGAGTATTGCAGTGATGAATGAGTGTTTCCCTTGTCATCTGTGAATTAATTTTAACAGGAGTGAATAAGGTTGCACTGAAGCAAAGCATTCACAGAAAACTGGACATCTAATGCAATGAACTGAAAACTTATACAAAAGATTGAATTTTCACCTAAGGGATTTGCCAAAAATGGCTGGTTCAATAAATTATTACATTTTAATTCTTCCAACATTAAAAAAAAATAATGTGCCTAAGCCTGAATGTTGCCCAGGTCTTGCTGGATGCAAACATGAACTATTTCAGTATGACTAGTAAGAAGTGGTACTGAATTTTATGCAATTATCATCATTTCTAAACTTAAGATAGAGGGAAAATCATTATTGAAGCAACTGAGGGTGATTAGACACTGTCCTCAGCAGCTTCTGCACTGATGTCTTGGATCTGAGATGAATCAACAAGCACCAAGACATTTCTGTGTTAAATTACAAACACGTTTTATAACATAATGTATTAGGACAGTACGTTTAACACAAGGTAAAATGAAGGGGTCATCTGACCTGTTCTGAAGTCTACCTGATAGCAAGCTGCTTTGAATTTTAGAGATCAAAGAAAGGTTGGGGGGAGGGGGGGGGGGGTGAGGGGGTGACACAGACAATCTTACTGGGAAGAAAATACAAGATGTTTACATTTGGAGACAATGTGACATTCGGCATGCTAAAAATGGATAGATGGAGAGTCTCCAAAGAAATGGTCAAAATGCAGGATTACATACAGTTGTACTTCGATCTGTTCTTATCCTTTCAAGATAACTGACAGTTTGGTCACCAGAACGTCTAATCATCATTCTAATCTGGATACAAGTTCCACGGATTTACACTGCTACAGAATTGACTTTGAGAAGGGAAGGGCTTCCAAGATTGTGTTTTCAAAACTAAGATAAGGGTCGTCTGACAGCATCTGCGAGGGCTTGAGGGCTGAAAGTTTGTGGTTCACTATATAGGGAGGTAGGTAGTGGTTTGCGCTCAGATGGGAAAGACAAATGTTTGAGGAGTTAAAGGAGGCTGGGGATATTGTCAAAAATGGTGTTGTGGTGAATTATCAGCCATGCTCTAGAAAGGCAGGGTAGATTTGATGAGCTGAAAGGCTTCCTGCTCATATTCATAGGGAAGATTTACCTAGCTTTAGTTTGTAGCAAGTATCTTAAAGACAACCTGCACATGGAAGCCAACTCTGGAGTTAGAAGGTTTTAGACTGGGAAAGGAAAAGATCAGAAGTAAACTCTCAGGTGCTAAGAATAATTTTGGACTGATTTTGGGATAATTTAATGTCTACCTAAAATGACAGTGTAACATATGCCTGATTGTAGATTTTATCAGCTGTGTTCAATGCTTTGACCTGCAGCTGAAGTAACACAGGCAAAAAAGGTCAAGTTTAGTTTGGGAAACTTGGTTGGCAGGAATGAGCTCGACCGAAGTGTCTGTTTCCATGTTATATGACTCTGTGACTTAATTTCAAAAGTGCGCTGCTGCCACACTCAATCAATTCAGCTGTTAATGGCAGAAATGTTCATTTCACCTTGGAATTCAACTTTTTTGGTTCATATTTGGACAAAAGTTGGAGATCTGAAGCTTTTTAATCCTGGTGAAATCCAATCTGAACACCGCTGAGGTCCTGGGGAATAAGTGCCACTTGATATCATTGCAATGACACTTTCAATTAACTAAAGATTAATTAAGAGGGGACTGATGGGTTGTATTTGGATGGATTGGATTTGTCCTGCTTTTTGTGATCAGGACATATTTTTGCCAGGTAGTTACCAGTGTAGCTCTACATCAATAGTTTGATGTGAGATGTAGCTAATTCTGGGCTACATGTCTTCAATAGGTTTAATGTTGTCACAGCCAATGCGCTCAAATATTCATTGACATCCCATGGAAGGAAGTGAATTAGTTGAAGTCAGCTTATTATTGTGGGGACCTCAGGAGGTAGCGAAAATGAATCATTCACTTGGAATTTCTGGCTAAGGATGGTTGCGAAGGCTTCAGCCTTATCTTTTGCAGCAATGAATTGAGCTTTCCCATCATTGAGGTTAGGGATGCCCTTGGAACAGCTTCATCCTGTTCCCTGTTTTGATGTTAGGCAATGGCCTGTATAATTCATGACTGGATATGGCAGGATTGCAGGGTTTTAATGTTCTGGATTGGTTAGTTAATGCTTAGCTGATCAACACGCATGTTCTCCCGTTCTGGAACTTCATCATGTTAACATCTACTTTCTAGGTAAACTTGGTTTTCCTCCTGCCATTTTATTCTACTTTCTTAATTGAACTATTGTTGGTCCCTGCTTTGCTTGGGGTGGGAGGCATGCTGGGCCATTGTGTTACATGCTGGAATACAATTAGGTTGCTGCCCTGATTTTGGCTGAGAAATCTGTTCTAAATTTCTCCCATTTGACACTTTAGCAGTGCAACATATGAAGGAGGGAACCCTCACTGTGAAGATGAGACATATCAAACAACTTCTGTGCAATAGGCATTCATATTAATATTGTTCTAGATATAGGCATCTGCAATGGTAATGTTGCTGAAGACAAGTATATTTTCCCTAAGTGTTAGTTCTTTCAGAAGTTGGGCCTAGGGGGCTATCCATATAAAACAAAGCAGTAATTCAGCAATTTTTCTGCAAACAGTATATCATAGGAAAGTAACATTTGAGCATTACAACAGGGAAAAGTAGACTTTATTCAACATACATAAAATGTTACTCTGCAATCTCTCCCAAAGTGACAATAACACATGAAACAGTTTCAGAGACTAGCCAAACTGATATAAAACATTTTAGATTTCTACTCTATTTCTTCAATAATGTAATAACATTGCCCTCAACTCCATAGGTCTGTATCTTTGAAAAGGGCTGAAAAATCTGACTGCAACCATATTGTTCACTTCATCTTCACAAAAAAGTAAGGCTATTCTTATAAAATGAAAATCATATTTAGGGTGAAAAAGAAAACATGAATGATTTAAAAAGTCATTTCCAGGCATCATCGCTATTCTGCTTTCCTTCCCCTTCAAATCCACCCACTTCTCATAAATCATAAAAGATGAGCCTGACTTGCAGGTATAGACTAAAGTTACCGTCTGTTGCAGACAATCTATAGGGACTCCTAACTCCTAACTTCAGCAGGTTGCCGTAACAACCTACTGAAATTTTAGCTAAAAGAAATATTTACAATCAAATGCTTCAAATTCTGTAGACCAAGGCACAGTTTCATCACGTTGATCATGAAAGATTACCAGGAAATATACTACAGCTGTTTCTGCAACTAAATTTCAAGTAATTCTGCGCTTCTGGTAAATGTCTCAACACAATCAAGTATGGTAGCATATTTTTTGTATTAACATTAAACATTATTTGAGTCTTCATAATTTTCCTGCAAGTCTGTTCAAACATGAGCTGAAAGATGCTTACTGTGTATTTACTGAAGAGTGCAATGAACAATACTCTTCAAGTAACATTGAGCCTAATGGCCTCAGGAAAAGGGCAGACATACTGTTACATGAGATTACTGTAACATTTGTGTCCAAGTTGCACTTCTACGTCATTAGTTTTGCAGACTAACTTACTCACTGTCTAAAAACTGAAATGCAAGGTGAAGTCACCGAATTTGTGTTACAAAGGGGGTTGATATTACTGATAAACAATCTCTCTGGCACTGAAAATGTATTATTACAGATGTAGAGTCTCATCAATTCAAGTTTTAATTGTTGTTGGGAGATTTTAAAAATGCATACTGAACAAGTTTGTTCTGTCTTTATTCTCTCTCGCAATCCAATCTTTCTCCTCTTTAAATTTTTCATTATGTCAACAATATGACATTGAATTCACCCAGTCTAATTTATAATTCTGTTCAATCCTTGTGCTGCTAAGTTCATTGATCCTCAATCTTGATTGGTGAAAGAGTTGCTTACTCTGCTCAGAAAGCATAAACATACTGCCTCACTTGCTCCAACTTTATCAGTTTGCATCTTCAGAAATTTCCCATGCAATAGATAATATTTCTAAATGTGCTTGCAGAGGCAAGACTTATTAATGGCAGACACAGACAAAAGTCCTGCTATGGCAAAACCTGGCCCAAGACAGTGATGTTGCGTTAAATAAGATATTAATATCCTATTCCTAGGGAATGCTACAGACTCAACAGTAAAGAACAGATAGTAATTGTTTTGTGTGCATGAAATGTCACAAAGGAAGCTTAGAAATAAGTGTTCAAAAGGGAGTGATTACAAATTACCTCTTTACCATTGTTGACATTTACAAACTATCAGGACTGACATTTATGACACACAAGAGTGACACAAAATGCAGAACTATCCATTCAAATATTCACAGCTGTGTATTTTTAAACATTATTGTATAAAAGGTCATTTTGTCGTACAGAACTGGAAAATTGTTGAAAAACATTTTGAGCAATTCAAAAAGCTTCGACAAAATGTGTACTTTTATGGTGTTACATGAATGCATTTCAAAGTAGGATACATTTTTAAAGTGAGTGATTGGCAGTCAGGAAGCTACACTTGGTTGCCTTATTCAGTGAACTTCAAGCATTTTCAACGTAGTTACTTCAAATACAGCAGCATGTGAAAACTAAAGTGGGAAATGATAGGAGGTTGTTGCACCTTCTTTTGGAAAGTCAAACCAAAAGAATGCCATTGCTACAGAGTCAGCTTTGTAATAAGAAATTACCAGGTCAAACACATCAATGAATTGCCTGTGGAGTAACTGAATAAGTTATGACTCTATGGTTCACCACAGCCTGGAAGCAGCAGCACATCACAATCATTGGTGGCTACACCGCTACCTTAGAGTCATGGAGACCTCAAGCATGGAGATAGATCCTTTGGCCCAAACTGGTCCATGGCGACCAAAATGTCTGTCCACACTCACCCCATTTCGCTGCACTTGGCAAATATCCTTCTAAACCTTTCCTATCCATGTATTTGTCCAAATGCCTTTTAAATGTTGTTAATGTAACTGCCTCGACCACTTCCACTGACAGCTTATTCCATATGCGTACCACCCTCTGTGTAAAAATGTTGTCCCTCAGGTTCCCTTTTATTCTTTCCGCTCCAACTTTAATCTGATGCCCTCTCGTCCTCAATTCCCCAACCCCGGGAAATAAACTGAGTATATTCACCCTATCCATACCTCTCATGATCTTATACACTTCTATAATATACCCCCTCAGTCTCCTATGCTCTGAAGAAAAAAATCATAGCTTGTCCAACCTCTCTCTCTAACTCAGACTGGTGAGTCCTGGCAGCATCCTTGTAAATTACTTCTGCACTCTTTCCAGTTTAATAACATCCTTGCTATAGCAAGATGATCAAAACTGAATACAATACTCCAAATGCAGCCTCACCAATGTTCTGTACAATTGCAACATAACTTCCCAATTTCTATACTCAATGCCCTGACTGATGAGGCCTGTGTGTCAAAAGCCTTCTTCACTGCCCTGTCTACCTGTGACTCCCCACCTTCAGAGAACTGTGAACCTGAACTCCAAGACTCCCTCTGCTCCACTACACTCCTTAGGGCCTTACCATTCACCATGAAATTCCTATCTTGATTGACTTATCAAAATGCAAAACCTCACATGTATCTATATTAAACAACATTTGCCATTTCTCAGCCCACTTCCCTAACTGATCAAGGTCCTGCTGTAATTTCTGAGAACCTTTTTCACTGTCCATGATACCACCTATTTCAATGTCATCTGACAACTTACTCATCATGCCTTGGATATTCTCATCAAATTCATTGATATAGATAACAAACAGCAAGGGGCCCAGCACTGACCCCTGAGGCACTGCACCAGTCACAGGCCTCCAGTCTGACAAGCATCCTTTACCCTATATTTCATACCATCAAGCCAATTGTGTATCCAATTTGCCAGCTCACTCTGGATTCCACACGATTTAACCTTCCAGAGCAGCCTACCATGTGGAACTTTATCAAAGGCCTTACTGAAATCCACATAGGCTATGTCTACTGCCCTGCCCTCATCAACTTCCTGGTCACTTCATCAAAGAATTGTAACAAATTTGTGAGGCAAGATCTCCCACATACAAAGCCATGCTGACTATTCCTAATCAAATCTTGTCTTATCTCTTAGAATCTTCTCAAATAACTTACCTCCCACAGATTAGATTAGACTAGACTAGACTACCTACAGTGTGGAACAGGTCCTTCGGCCCAACCAGCCCACACCAACCCTCTGAAGAGTAACCCACCCAGACCCATTCCCCTCTGACTAAGCACCTAACACTATGGGCATTCACCTGTTAAGCTATAGTTCCCAGGTTTTTCTTTGCAGCCCTTCTTGAATAATAGCACAACATTCGCTACCCTCTAGTCTTCCAGGGCCTCACATGTGGCCAGCAATGATGCAAAAATATCGGCCAGGACCCCTGCAATTTCTTCTCTGCCTCATGTAGTGTTCTTAGATATTCCTAGTCAGGACCAGGAAATTTATGCAGCTTCTTTCATTCTAATACATCCAACATCATCTCTACTGTGATATGGATTGTCCCCAAGATATGACCACTAACTTCCCTTTAGACACAATAGAGCAGACAAAATTCTACATCAGCCTCAACCAATCCCAAGGGTGACAAATTGATTCTCCTCAGCAACTTCAGTGCCAGAGTCATTAGAGATACAAACCTTTTTGAAAGGTTTGTATTAGACAATGAAGGTGTAGAGAAAACAAAATCCAGCAGAGTCCTCCATCTGACGAACTTGCCTAGAATTTGATCTCATTCTATTAAACACCCTGTTCTGCCAGAGGGACAAGCACAAGATCTCATGTCAACACCCCCACTCCAAGTACTGACATCTACATCACTGCTCAAGTTAGGGACCAGAAAGACATCCACATAATGGCCAGAAGTAATAACTGCTAGACTGACCACCAACTAATATGTTCTTCCATCTCCATCCATCTGATCCCAAACTAAGAGGCAGAAAAACTCAAAGAATCAATGTTACTGGACTCAAAAAAACCCTGAGAAGAAAGTCTGACTCAGGCAGTGCCTCACTTGCCAACCTGATGACGACCAATGTGCCAGAGCTACAGGGTGCCCACAGTATCTGGTCCACCCTAAAAAACAACATTGACAGCATTAATGAGTACATATATCACATTTCCCAATTTGATATGAAAATGTCTATGCTCAGATAAATATCCAACATGTGGTTGGATTGCAGTTTGGGCTGACAATAATGCATTTTGCTAAAATTTAATACTGTTACTTTGGTCAGCAGGTGGAACATCAGAAGCTATCTGAATTATAATTGAGAGTTTAAGATGAATACTAGCAGTAGATATTAATTTTCATTTGATTAGAAGATAACCACAAACCATTTTCCATAGCTAAGCTGTTTCTCCATTAAATTATATTGGGAATAAAGATTTACATTTTCAGTGTTTTATTTGACAGTAGCATTTCATGAACAGTAACTGTGCTGCCAAGTTTCAGCTAGTTTCCACTTACCACCCAGAATGACTTGGCATCTCTTGGGTTAAGTGTATTAGACTGCTTTTGCTTAAATACAATTTATTTATAAAGTTCATGAAAAAAAAATTGTGAAGATGCATAATTCTTCCTTCTTAAACTCTTGAAGATGCAGGCGTCAAATACCACTGCAACCTTTTTTCATCAAAATAAGGAGATACTGCTTTGCTTGTACATGGGAAAGAATGCCAGATTTAGCTCTCTCCAGTATAAGGTCAGTTATGTGGGAGTTCACTGATGAGTGCACAATATTCAGCACCATTCATGACTCAGGTACAAAAACAGTCTGGGTCTATTTGCAGCAAGACCTGTACAACATTCAAGTTTGAGCTGACAAGTGGCAAGTAATATTTGTGACATGTAAGTCTCAGATAATGGTTATCCATATGCTACAGAATGTAAGTGTTGTCCTTCCACATTCAGTGACATTACCATCGCTGAATCTCCCACAATCAACATTGTTGGGGCTACCACTGTTGAGAAACTGAACTGGTCGAGCCATACAAATACTGTGGTTACAAAAAATGGCAAGATTCTGGGATTTCCACAACCAGTAAAACCTGACTCCCTAAAACCTGTCCACCACCTACAAGGAGAAAGTGAGGACTGCAGATGCTGGAGATCAGAGCTTAAAAATGTGTTGCTGGAAAAGAGCACCAGGTCAGGCAGCATCAAAGGAGCAGGAGAATCAAAGTTTTGGGCATAAGCCCTTCTTCAGGAATCACCCACAAGGCCCAAGATGTGATGGAATACTCCCTACTTTCCTGGATGCATGAAGCTCCATCAACACTAAAGTAGCTTTGCATCATCCAGGTTAAAGTAGACCACTTTGGTGCCACATTCATCCCTTGGGTACAACAGTAGCTGTACATATCATCTGCAAACGCATGGTATACCTCATGGCCCCTAGCGTACAGTGCAAAGACATCAGATGCATGGAAGAAACACCATTGCAAAATTTCAATACAAGCAGCATGCCATTCTAACTTGTAACTAAATCATGATTCTTTATTGTCCAGGTCACTATTTTGAAACTCCCTCATAATAGTACACGATCTGCAAAGATTCAAGACTGCTCATAACAAAAGGACAATAAGGAATTGGCAATAACCACTGGTCTAATCAGTGACAATCATCTCTATCAAGAAACAAATATAAATGGGGATTAACATGCGCGGATCAATTTTACATGCAAACATAATTTTGCCCATCTCTATCAGATGTTAAACCATATTCATTAAAAAAAGCAAAGATTTTCAAACAGCAGCTACTACATCATTACGTTACTTGTTCTTGAAATTGGGCAGCTTAACTTTTTTGAAAAATTCAAGTATTTCTCTATCACAGCTTTAATATCACACAACATCAAACAAAGCAAGCAATCCAAGACTTGCTCCAACACATTTATTTAAACCCACTGAAGCAATTCACATCAGGATTTACTGAAAGAGTGTCAGTGTAATCATTAGTACTTGATGCAATATCTACAAAACCATACTATTCAAAAACTGCTCTTTTCCTCCTTCCAATGCCTCCCACTAAGTTGAAGCAAGCATTTAGAAGAGTTCTCTCTAATCCAATGTCATTCTGGAACTATGCAAGGAGGTATGCAGGTGAATTTCATATCCATTTTCTCATTGTGTGTTTTTGAAAAAAAAAAGAGAATTCCCACGACATGAGCTTCCCGAGAAATGTTAGCATTTATTGCCGATTCCTAGTTGATTGAAAGGTTGGTAGTCAGTTACCTTTTTGTACTGCTGCAGTGCACATGATAAAGTGCTTCACCAAGGCAATAAAGGAGTGGATGTACATTTCAGTCAGGATGGCATGCAATTTCGAGGGCAACTTGGAGACAGCTGTACTAATACACCTACTGCCCTTGAATTTCAGGACTTTAAAAACTCCTTGGCTAGTTGCAACAATGCACCTTATTCACAATAAAAACTTCAGTGACACTATACTGGAGGAGAAGGGATTTAGTGGTTGAGGTGCCAATCAAGCAGACTCCTGGATGGTGTCAAGCCTTTTGCATGTTGTCATGGCTGCACCCATCTTCCGTCAGACTCCTGACTTTACTTTGAAAGTGGAAGAGAGATATTAGAGAATCAGGACTGAACTACTTGCTGCTTTCCAAGTATCAAAACTGAAAGCAGCCAGGGAGAAATCAGCATGAGCTCAACGTCAGTTGTACAATGTAGCATCTGTGATAATTTTAATTAGTCTTCACCAATAAAATGTAAGCCAATGTAGGGTCTTGTCGGTTGCTTATTAAAATAATGAACTCAACATATCACAGAAGTAAAGGCGACAAACATGATCTCAGAGTATATAACAAAAATCATCTTCAAGTCCAAGGGTTATTGTAAATATGTATAGAGCAGTGGCACTGGCTAAATCGGACTACGCTTCACCCACAGCAACAGGGACATTCAGCTTTGTCTGCATGGGTGGGTAATTCAAGTGATACGAATAAATAAATGGTTTACACACTAAGACTGCCTAAACTGGATACGGTTAAAAGAAAAAGGAAACAGAAGGAATTTTTCAGCATTCTTAAGTTTAAAAATCTTCCTCTCAGCTCATTTCTACACATTATGGAAATTTCAACTGGTTGAGTACCTTCTTGCCATTTTAATTACAGAGGAATAGTTTGGAGACACCAAAGGGAGTGACATAAAAAAATATTTCAAAGAATGATGGAGTATCATCATTGAGAAGTCCAATACTTGGAATTGAGATTTTTATTAAAGAAAATGCATTCTCACCACATTTTCCCTCTCCCCCCCCCCATCACTATTTCTTCTTTGAAAGAAGGCTGAAAAGTCTCCATCCACCATCACCCTCATCTGCATGGCTGAGCCTGTTCTCAATGGAATAATTTTCAGTTTACCTCATCTCACTTTTTCCAAGTAAAAAGTGTGACTATGGGGAACCTACATGAGACTCAGCTTTGCTGGTTTCTCTGTGCAGTATGTGATACATTATACTGGTCTCCTCCTACTAAGGAAGGATCATCCTCTGCCATTTGTGAAAGCTCCAGTAGGATGCCACAATCAAACAGCAACCACTCCTCCATCACTTCAGTTTCCCACGTCATCTTCCCATGCAATCACAGAAGTTTAACGCTGGCCCTTTTTTCCCTCCCTCCCTCCCTCATCATCTAAGGACCAGAACACACATTTCAGGTCAAGCAGCATTTTACTTATATATCTTTTATAGCTAGTCTATTGTATTTGCTGCTCATAATGTACTTCTCTACTTTATACAAGACAAAGACTGGGTGACTGCTTTGCTGATAACCTCCATTCTGTCTTTGAGAATGATACCGATCTTCTGTTTCCTTGCCATTTCAATACAACACCTTGCTCCCATGCTAGCATCTCTGTTTTGGGCTTGCAGCAGTGTTTCAACTAAATCAGTGCAAACTGGAGGAGCAGTGCTTCATTTTCTGCTTAGAGTTGTTTCCTTATCAACGTGTTCAAAGATATTATTCCCCATCATTAGACCAGGCAGGTCTTGAACCTGGGCCTCATGGTACACAGTTAGATACCACAAGAGCTTAGACACTTCAGACTTCAGTACTGAACTTTTCTCTTAATAGAGCTTACACATTTTCTGATAATAATGCCTATTCTTGTTCTATTCCTCTTTGCTATGACTACTGCATTTCTTTTGCCTTTTGCTCTGGGCACATTTCCCAGCTATGCCACTTGCTCATCCTCTCACCTTTGTCAACCCCTTCAGCACCAAAGAGGAGCCATATTGGACTTGAAATGTTAACTCTGTTCCTCTCTTCACAGATGCCACTAGACCTGATGAATTTTGCCAGCACTTTGTGTTATGTTACCAAAATATACAATAATGCGCTTAAAAACACTGCCACATATGCTCACATAGATTTACTCAATTCAAGGATGAAACCAATGTTTATTTTGCTGATGGTGAGATTACACTGATTTACTGCTGACTCAAGTTCTTGTGTTATATCGCCATTTATAGTGTGCTTGTTTCCCTGAAGTGTGTGTTTCCAAATACAGTTGGTCAGTTATTCTCCCTATTTTGGAATGATCCAGATGGTCAGAATCAGTGGCTAATGCAAAAAGGAAGTCAGAGTTGAGAAAAAAGGCATAAAGGCAACAATTCAAACCAGAGAAATATGCACATCATGGCACACATTAGTTTCATTTTGATTCAGGCTGAAACTGATTTAACACAAGAACATTGAGATTCTGCAGTTGTAGTTTTCCTTTCCTCATTGACACACAGTGGGGAGCAATGTTACACCAGGATACATCTAGATTCACAAAATGCATATGGCGCAGAGACCAATCCACTCATCAGCAAACGTTCTATCCATCACTAACTTCCTTTTGAAAACTCCAATTATGTTTGCCTCCACCACATTCTCAGATAGTACGTCTTAAATCCTAACCACTTTCTGCACAATTAGAAAGTTCTCTCTTATGTTACTGTTGGTTCTTGTTATCAGGCACATGAAACTAGTCCTTTGATTCTTAATCCTAATATCAACCCAGACCATCTGCTCATCAAGGAAACAGTTTCTGCCCATCTACTGTCTATATTCGTCATGGTTTTGAGCCCTTCTATCATGTCTCCCATCAATTGTTTCTTCTGAGAACAAGCCTTGACTACATTCTCCTATCTATTCACTTAACTGATTCTCTCAAACTTGGAACCATTTGCTACATCCGAAAGCCTTCACAACTTTCCTAAATTATGGTGCCTAAGATTGAGGGTGAATCAAAGATTTATAAAGGATCATCATAACTTTTGTAAGTCCAGGACTCCATATGACTTTTTGTTCACTCTCAACTCATACCATTAGCTTCAATTCTTTAACTTGCACAATCTCCCCTCATACTTTCTGCAATAAATTAAGTGTGTCACATGCTCACCAGCTTATGCTCTCTTAAAGTATATCAAGTCTTCAAAGTTCAAATATTTCTAATATTCATTTCATTTGCAAATTCTGAAATTGCGATTGGCATTCTCAAGGCTAGATCATTATATGCTTTCTGTCAATTTTGAAACAACCATTCACCACAATGCTGTTTTCTGTCACTTTGTCATTTTCATATGCATGGTATCACATTCCTTTTATTCCAGAACTTCTTCATCATCGGCAAGTCAATTACTTTGCGCTTTATCAATACCCCTTTTGGTAATCTGCACATACCACATCATCTATCACCAATACCTTAACTAGATTTTTGATAAGCATGATTAGCCTTTAATAAATCCATGTTGGGGGCTTTTCCCAACAGAATCTATAATGTCTAAGTTTTAAACAGACTGTCTTGTAATTTTTGTGCTTATCCTAGCACCTGTTTTTGAACAAACGTGTAACATTTATTATGGATGTAGGTGCGTTCGCTGACTTGGAAGGTTCATTTCCAGACGTTTCGTCACCCTACTAGGTGACATCTTCAGTGGGCCTTCACCCAGAGGCTCACTGAAGATGTTACCTAGTTATGGCGATGAAATGTCTGGAAATGAACCTTCTAGCTCAGCGAGCAAATCTACATTCAGAACCTCAACCTAAGCTAAAAATCTCCTCAAAAACTCGCTAACATTTATTATTTCCAAATTTTCAGGGGCCACCCATTTATCAGATGAGAATTAGAAGATTATAACCAGTGTCTTTGCACTTTCTACTTTAAATTAATTTAGTTTCTTGGATGCACCTCATCCGGTCCTGGCAACTTATTTACTGAAGTACAGCCAACTATTCTAATACACCTTGTTGGCAACTTTTAGCCCATTAACCAGCTTAATTACCTTCTATTTCAGAATAATTTTTACATCTTCTTCCTTGATAAAGACAGCCTGTCCACCAACTAGAAGGCACAAGCGGGTAGTGTGATGGAATACTCTCTACTTGTCCGGATGAGTATAGCCAACAACACGCAAGATGTTTTACACTATCCAAGACAAATCAGCTTGCTTAATTTATACTGCATCCTCAAAGATCCACATTCTCCACCAGTCCTGAGACAGCACCTTCCAAATTTATGACCACTGCCATCAGATAGGACAAGAGTTGTACATACATGGGAACATCACAATCTACACATTCCCTTTGTTATGGACCCGGCCAGAGCAAAACATTTCAAGAAGATAGCCCAGACCTTAACTTTGCTAGCTGTTTTAAGCAAATGTAAAGTGGGTATTCCAGGAGAGAATCATCTGGTCGAACCACTTAGTTTTAAACAAAACTGAATTTATTTACAAGATTATGAATGAAACACAAACAAAAGAAAACAGAAAAGCTTAATCTATCCAAAAACCCAACAAATCATCCCAACCTAATGATACTGTTCCAAATACTTGCCACAATTCCTATAAGCACCCCTTGGCACAAAAGGTAAAATCCAACATAGGTTCTTACAGAGAGAAGTCAGAAAGAGAGTGTACCAGTCTGGACCTGCTTCTTTGGGTCCAGCAGCCTTTCTCCACACCCCTCCTAAAAGAAAACCAAATCATAGAAAAGCTGAGCTGGGAGAACTGTTCACACCCCTTTCATTGTACAGTTTTTTTCAAGCCTCTGCATGAGGCTGTATCTGTTAGCTATTATCAAGTTGGCCCTAAAACCCTACACCCCAGACTTTTCAGAGTCTGTATCATTTACGAACTCTCAAAAAAAAACTAAGGACTGCATAATCTTGTTAAAGGAGCAACTTCATCCAAGTGACTCACCATCCCGACTTGGAAAAATATCACATTTCCTTTGGCGTCACTGGGTCAATATCATCCTAGAACTCTTTCCCTATCAGTATTGAGAATCTACCTACACCTACCGCAGTTCACCACTACCTTCTCAAGGCAACTAGGATTGGTCAAAAGAAGTGCTGCCTCAGACACTGATATCCACATCCCCTGAATAACAACCAGATGTAAGATATCCATTTAGTTGTTCAATCTTGTCCTCTGCCACCATTTTATGCTCAATAACATTTTCTTATTATTGTTTTACTATTTGTACACCTGTAAATGACTTTGGGATTCCATCATATGTTGACTGCTAGTCTGTCTTTGCCTCTCTTCTTCCTACATTCACCCTGATTCTCACTTGTTATCAACCTGAAATTCATCACATGCTCGTTTTTCTAAGTTTCTTTCAACACCCAAGGAGTCCAATCATTCTACTTCATTTTTATATACCTGTATGCTCTCTTTTGGAAAGGAAGTCTCCTGTTCCATGATAATTTTGCCTGCTAATTTTAGGTTCCAATTGATCTGTGGCAGATCAGCTGTCATCCACTGAAACTGATCCTCTTGTAATTAATTACTTTTATTTGAGATCATTCCATATCTATGGTTAACCTAAAATCTATGGTACATTGATTATGCTTCCTTAAAATTTTATGAATTAACATTTGATTTATTTGAACCATCTTATTCCTTAGAACCGGGTCTAGTAATGCTCCCAGCTTCATGAAGGAAACATTAATTGCATATCCATGAACAATGATGTATACATAGCATTAAAAACCTAATACCTAATAAAATGCAAGAAATGTCAGCATCACAATACTTGATGGTGGAATGCAAGGAAATAAAGCTCCTCTAAGCAATGTGAATTTTAACTATTATGACAAAATTAAACACTTAGTAACCAAATATCATTTTCAGATTATGAAAACTTTACTCTAAAACAATTATGTAGTGTAAAGGAGGAATTAAGGCATAACACCATGACATTAAGATTGGAAATTAAGTTCATTAAGTCTACAGTTTGGGACTTTGCCCGTACAAAGTGGCTTTATCCAGCAAATTGCCAAGTCATAGAACAGGAAGTTCCCAAGTTCAACTCTGATTGATGCTGAATTCCCTGATCTCAGCCAGTGAGGTAGTGCGTGATGGAAATGGCCTCAACATTACCAAACGGAGGCTTAGTTTTTCTTAATTAATCCAATATTCCTGATTGAAGTGTGCCAGTTGTAAACTTAAGTACAATACAGAGGAACCTTGATTATCCGAATGACACGGGTGGTGAGTATTTTGTCAGATAACTGAATGTTCGGATAACACAGTTTAGCCAAGCATTGGAATGTTGCGATTTTATTCGGATAATCCAAAATTCGGATAATTGAATTCCAGATAATTAAACTTCCTCTGTCTTGGGTTTGGTTTTGATACACCTGGTGAATGAATTGCTTGCTGATAGTCATTCTAACACATAAACTATTACTTAGGGACTAGGTGACGACAAGCATTGCATTCATCCAAACGTGCAAAATCTTTGGAAGAGGGGACAGCAATTAGAAAGAAAAAAATGCTTATTTAATTTAAAGTAAAAATGTTGGAGTTCTTCACATTTTCATATTTTAACAGAGATCCACACAAGGCTGTTCACAATACAAATATGTTCTTATTCACTAAAAAGTAAGATATTTAAAAACAAAAATCAGATTAGTCTTTAGGTTATTAACAGACAGTTGACAGCAAAGACAAAAGTTTTTTTTTCAGAGAAACAGTTGATCACAGAAAACCTTTTGACATTTGGCAAACATTTTATAGACACAGATTAATGTTTAGGGACTGCCTCAAATAAATAGATGTTGAAGACAAATGCTTATCTCAAGTCTGTTTTTCACTCTGCTCCAAAATGTTACGTTGGATGGTCAGAAACATGAATCTTACAATATGACCTGAAGCTTCTCTCAGTATTGGAGAAGAAAATCAAGTAAAGTGTGAATCATAGAAACACACAACACAGGAGCAGGAGAGTAGGCCATTTGGCCCTTCAAGCCTACTCTGCCATACAGATTGACCATGACTGATCATTGAACTCAGTATCCTGTTTCTGCTTTCTCAAACTGAATGGTGAAGCAAGCTCAAAACACACAAAGGCTTATTCCTGCTGTTATATTGCTATAATTCTATAATTCACTCTTTTCTCAATGTTCTTCTCCATTACTGTGAGCAGTGATACTATAAGAATCAGGTTGCCAATTTTAACAAAAAGGAAATTGTGCCTTTAAATTTTTTCTTCTAAAATTAAAATTGGGAATTGATCCCATTACTTAATCATACATTTAATGAAGATTAAATATGTACAAGCCAGTATGTTTTCAATTTACTAGACACATTATCTTAGAAACATCAAATACTTACATCAAGTGTGTGTGCATTCAGCACCAGAAGACCCATGTTTTTGGTCAGAAGTTTACATGCATGTCCTGTTTAGAAAAAAAGTCAAATCAAAAATTTTTATTCAATGGAAATACAAACTGTACATATCTATTTTATGATTTCCACTTTATAGTTAAACCTTGGGCTGAGACTTGTAATTTTCTTTATGTCCTCCTTCATTAAATTTCAGGTATATCATGTGAATGTAATTATCCTTGTTTTTGTAATCCTATTAGTGTAGTCCATTGATCAATATTAAGAAAGATAGCTGCTCTGCTACATGTTTGAAATGGTCATTTAAAATCTTTTTACAGAGCTGAGAATTTCAAGTGACAAATAGTCATAATGTCATCAATTTCTAAACCATTGTTGCATAATAGTTTGTTCAAACTAGAATTATGTGCAATGTTCATAACTCTAATACAAACCGATAACTCTGGATTTTCTGCTGGGAAAGACAATTGATAACAATGCTTGGGAAACAAGGCAAAAAAAAAAAGTCCTAAACATCAAATGACATCTCATCAAAAGGGAGTCGTCAATCTTTACAAAGTGCAAAGTTTAATTTTCACTTTCTATAAGGGTAACCATTTTGATTAATGGCTGCTATTTACCATTGTGCAAAATACTAGCACCATCTGCAGCACATCATTCGAGAAAATTAGTTATGTGACAGAATATTAAAGCAATGCATTATGGGGAGGAAGGATGTGGGAAACCTGTTTAGAAACAATTTCAATTAGTTATTATTTGAATTTTAGATACAGCATATGGATCTAATCATGCAACATTACTTTGATAGCATCACTGCCACCATCACAAGCCTTTACATCAGAACAATTACTTGAACTGTTACAAGTTATAAATGAAAATAAAAGTGAAGTAATAAATGTCAACAGGCAGATTTTACAATGCCTACGTATTCATGCTTCCAGCATAGATAGGAATTATGCAAGAGGACTTTGCAGAATCATAGCAGTCTCCAAAATAGCTGTCCACGCAACTGAAGATTCCATTTGGCAAATCTTCCACATGTGGAACCCTCTGACATTATTCGTTGAAATTGTAAATTTCAGACGGTTCCAATGGAATAACATAAATAGCTACTCCCCTCCAAACTCTGTATTTGACCTCTAACTCTGCCAAATGGGGGACCAGATCCCTCCTTTCCCTGCTGCCAAACCTGATCCCTCCCACCAACTAAATCCTCTCCTCCTGTCTCACTATGCTGAATATCTCCCAACCACTCTGACCTACCCTAAACACTCCACTTACCTGGCTTCTAACTAACTTGTCCCCTGCAATCCAAATCTCTTACCCTATGTACCTGGCATCTTACCCATCTGGCATATCACTCACCCGTCACTCTACCCTCCTGGCATCCTAACCTCATTCTTACCTTTTGACAGCAGTGATCAAAGTGGCTGTCAGTGATTCTGCACCTTTGCATTTCAGAATATGACAGCTCATTGCTTTGAAAAAGACAAGATGGTTTGCCTTCTTCTGATAGCTCCACACCACAATGGACCTGTCAGAATGGAAGTATGGCTCTTCATTTCTAAGCCCTGACAGAAATACAGAACTTTTGTTGCATTAAAAAAAAAAGTGGAGTGTAAATCTACATGAGATTGTTTCTTCACAGAAAATCCACTCAGTGTTCTTAATAATCATACATATGTACATTTCTGAATTGCACAGTTCAACTAGCTTAAATGAGAAGCCAAGATCGATATTGCAAAGCAGAGCACAAGGTAAATCAAGTGCTGCCAATAGAGAACTTTAAGATATTGTAGACCATTGGAGGAAGAAAATACCGAAGGAGCTAAAGAGGTAATTTGAACTTTTGGTTTAGGTTTCATGCAAATGAGAAAGAAGCTCTTTCTTTATAGTTTAACATAATTCAAAATGTAATCAATACGCATCTTGTACACAGAGTCATGGAGATGTAGAGATGTACAGCATGGAAACAAACCCTTTGGTCCAACTCGCTCCTGCCGACCAGATATCCCAACTCAATCTAGTCCCATCTGCCAGCACCCAGCCCAAATCCCTCCAAACTCTTCCTATTCGTATACCCATCCAGATGCCTTTTAAATGTTGCGATCGTGCTAGCCTTTACCACTTCCTCTGGCAGCTCAATCCATACATGTACCACTCTCTATGTGAACAAGTTGCCACTTAGCTCTCTTTCATATCTTTCCCCTCTCATCTAAAGCGATGCCTCACCCCAGGCAAGAGATTTTGTCTATTTATTCTGTCCATGCCCCTCATGATTTTATAAACCTCTTTAAGGTCAACCCTCAGCCTCCAACTCTCCAGAGAAAACCTCTCCCTATAACTCAAATTCTCCAACCCTGGCAACATCCTTGTAAATCTTTCCAGTTTCACAACATCATTCTGATAGGAAGGAGACCAGATTTGCATGCAATATTGTAAAAGTGGCCTAATCAACGTCCTGTGCAGCCATAGCATGACCTCCCAACTCCTGTACTCAATACTCTGACCAGTAAAGGAAAGCGTACTAAATGCCCTCTTCACTATCCTATCTACCTGTGATTCCACTTTCATGGAGCTATGAACCTGCACTCCAAGGTGTCTTTGTTCAGCAACACTCCCTAGAACCTTACCATTAAGGTATATTAGTCCTACTAAGGTTTGCTTTCCCTAAATGCAGCACCTCACATTTATCTAAATTAAATTCCATCTGCCACTTCAACTAAGTTACTCTAGCTAATTAAAATAAGTGCAACATTAAACCTAGCATAACAATCTAAAATGTCTTAAAATTAGCAAGTTAAAAGGGTAATCAGTCCTGTTTTTGTCATTTATTTTGTAAGGGAAAAGCTCATTCCTTCTGTACAAAGCTGTCCAGGAAAAATGAAAGTAATCATGGCCAGAGTCCAGTGAAACACCAGAGGCTTTTCAAACCTTGAGTGAGTTGAACCATAAGCAACATTTAAGCCAAGAGATGGCGCAGAGGTTGTTACCAATTATCAATTGAATAAAGTGAGGAAAGGCAAAAAAAAGCTTACATTTCTCCAGTCTTGAAAAGAGATGAATTGCTAATGATTTACAATATCCTTAGCAATTTGGAAAATATAAGTCAAGAAATTTACTTTAAATTGCAAGAATAGAACAAAAATATGGAAGTTCAAAATATTAAAATTGCAATTTTAGGTCAAATACTAAGATATATGTCATACAGATCGATAAATATTTAAACGGTCACCTAACTATCGTAAATTTGGAATTACTTAAGAACTAATGCAATGTTAGAATGGACAATGTAGAATATTCAGCTCACCCTGGATGAACTGAATGAGATTGGGTTGAATAATCTTCATCCACAAGTTTTTTTGATTAATATGTTGTATGAATTTTTGTTTTCAGTTTTCTCCTTTTAATGGGAGTTAATGTGCAGACACAGTAAGTGATTAGGAAGGCGAATAGAATATAAATGTCGAGATGATTTGCTACAGCAAGGCAAATGGGAACATATCTAGAGAACAGGCATAGGTTGGGTAAGAAAGGATATGAATGCATTAAAAGCAGTGCAAAGAAGCTTCACTTAATTAATTCTTGGGATGAAGGGTCATCCCACAAAGGGCTCTTCTACAATCTAGATTTGAATTCATTTGTGTTTACAAGAATGAGAGATGATCTCATTGAAATACAAGATTCTGAGGGAGACTTACAGGGTGAATGCTGCAAGAATATCGCTCCTTGTAGGAGAGAAGGGAACTTTGAGGACGCAGTTTAAAACTAATTCCATTTAAGTCTTGAGATGAGAAATTTTTTCATTGAGAGTGATGTGTTGGTGGAATTCCCTTCCACAAATACAAGTGGAGACAGAGTCATTGAATACCTTAAGGCACACTGATAAGGTAGATAAGATTCTTGACTTACATGGGTCTCAAAGAGTATCAGGGATAGGTAAGAAAGTGGTGTTATGTATTCCTAGAAGGAAAAATGACTGTAAAATCTGTGAACACCACATATTGGTCCAACCAGTCTTTTATACTCAAAATGGAACTCCACTATGGCCAATACATTAGTTTCTATGTCTTGTTTGTTCTCTGGGTTTTCCCCCTTTGGCCACAATCAAATCAGATCAATGAGTTCTGACTTTATCAAATGGTGGAGCCGGCTCGAGAAGCCAAATGGTTGATACCTGCTTCTAAATTCAAATGTCCACGTGTGTGTTTGAGTTCATTACTGTCACTTTTAAAAACCTCAAGGGAGATGTGAGAGACTTAATTGTTGTTGCATTCCTTTGAAAATGGAATGGATCAACTCTACCCATGTCTGTGGACTGAACCTCTTGGTGCCCTCTCCCAAACAGTTACAGTGATATTGGCAGAAAATGTTTAGAGCCAAAGAAAACGGGAGGCAGTGTTTATACTGTATGCGAGTTATTCAAAGTCTGGACAGAAAGAACTCTTGCAATGTTCAGATGATATTAAACTTGATGAGATTGAAACAGTAGGAAATATTCCATTCTAATGCATCAAGCTAGATTAGGCTGATGAATAATAAATGCTAGCTACTGCTGGGAGAAGATAATGAGCAGTGAAAATTTAAGTTAAATAAGAATGTGATATTATTCTACTAAAATATTTGCAACAGAAAGTTTTGGGAGAACATACAGATCAATAAAAACAATGTACAGTGTAGTGCAAAGTGAAATGAGCAATTTGGATCATCTGTTGATTAGCAAGAGCACAAATTCAGCAAACATTACAGATTTTTAAGGGTTGGGGTGATCTCAAACTTCTGCATCAATAGTAGAGAATAAATAAGCAACAACAGACACAACATTGCTAGAGTTAGAGAGCACATAACAAAATTTCTGTGCAAAGGGGAGCAGGAATTAAGAGTTTTAAATAGAACTCATAAACATTACCTAGATTTATAAAGGGCATATAAAGTCCATAAAACGTAATTGAGTTTTCTGACTGATTTGGGAAGACATTGCAGGGTTCAAAAATCATACCCTTAAGGTGTCGAGGACAGAGTTCATATGGTTAGAGTTGAGAAGCTAAAAAGGTTAAATTACAGATTTTGGGATACTCTACAAGCCTTAAAACAGTGTGTATGAATGACAAACAGGTAAATGAACAAATCTCCACAGGAATCATAGATGTGCAAGAATTACGTTGTAGTGATGTTGGGGAGGTTTTGATGACCAAAACACCAAGGAGGAATTTCAGTATAATGTTGGAAGAGTGCATCATCCTTATACATAATGCACAAAGTAAGAAAGATAATGTGAAGAGATTACAACGATATATAAGTTTTGCTTTAAAAAGCAGTGAAAACCTCTGCTTAACAACTTTACATAAACTGTTGTGCACTTCTGGAAAATTTTGAAGTTTGCATGAAAATATATTAAACATTTGTTGCTTCCTCACAAAATAAAGTGAACAGGATACTATTTTACCACATTGTATAGCTTTGCCAAATACTTTCTTTAAAAAAATCTGACAGCATCTTCATACAGGAAAGAAAATCCTTGCGATGGGTAAAAATCCAACATCAACTGGAGCTATGACAATGCTACTGATGAGAAGTTGGACGTGACCTTCAATCGTCATTGTATTGATGGAAAGGTTTGGAGATAATTTATATTTGACAAAATAAAATGCATAGTACTTTGTTACAAAGTTTATCCAGAACACTATGCTATAAGGACATGTGCCTACAAATTGAACACAGTCTTTAGTAAAATACTATTAACTGTAACGCCAGCTGTACCTATATTAACAGCGGTTTCCTGCTTGTCTCCTGTCAGGATCCAAATTTTGATGTCTGCTTTGGATAATGTTTCTATGGTTTCAGGGACGTTGTCTTGTAGTCTATCTTCAATTGCTGTAGCTCCAAGCAACTGCAGATTCTATTAAAGTGACATGAAAAGTAATTAGTACCAGGATAAACAGATAAGCTTGTCAAAGGATTTATCTCAGAATACTGCACTAAGTGCAACCATATGGATGAGGTCTTCATTTTTCAGCAAATTTGAACTTCATTGTTGAACTGGTCTCAAAAACCATTCAGTTTTAACCACACTTGACAATACTGCTTTGTATGGTTCTACTAAACTTTGAGGATACATTCTTACAGCTGTTGTGACCTACAAATACAACACTATAATTGGAAAAAGAATCAGAGACAACATAAGTAAATTAAAATTCAGTGAATTACAATTATCTAGAATTCACTATCTACAAGGTTGAACTCAAAATGAAACTGGGCAAATACTTGAAAAGGCAACATTTTCATGGCCATGGACAAAGAACAGGAGATTGGGGCTAAATTGAATAACTCTTTCAAAGAGGTGACACAAGCATGTTACGTTGAACAGCCTCTTTCTGTGACTCTGCTTATTTCATACCACGATTCCCTGTAATTATTGCTACAGTTCATAACCTTCCCAAAGTTGTGTTCTACTGAATACCAACAGGTAAACAAACCACTTTCAAGTTTTTGTCTAGTGTTTGACCTGTCTAGCAAAAAATAGGTAAGATTGATTTAAGAGAACTTTCCCCTATTTTTAATAAAGAAAAATGGGTATTTAAGTAAAACAAAACACAAACAAAAATATGAATGATGATGAATTCTAACCAAGATTTTAAACCCCCTTTATGCATTATAAATGCAATGGGACTACATCTAGTAGTTTAATGTTTTCCCAAAAATTTGCAACTACTCCAAGTTTCATCTTGTTAGTATCCTACATCACCACATAACTCCAAGGCGAACAGGTTTCCTTCACTGAAATTCCAGTATTACAATGCATACTCATCTTAAATGTACATTTTGATTGCATTTAGTCAAACTAGTGGTAAAATGAGTTAGCTTTATTCAGAGTTGTTTTCTCTGAAAGTACAGAATCGCAAACAACTCAGATTTATGAACCATTCCAATCATTAGCTCATTTAAAACCAGACAATTCTGCAAATGCATTCATCGAGCCACTTAATGTTGGAGGTATAGAAGTCCTATATGACTTTTGCACTGGTGCCAATTCTCAAAGAACTATTCATCACTTCATCCTATTTACCTCTAATGACTTATATTTTAACCTTCGCTAGATAATTGTTTTTCTTTCAGTGTTAAAAATCTATTATTAATGCTTTATCCACTATTAATTCCTGTAGGATATTTTATATCCTAACAATCATCTACAAAGAAGCTTTAAATTTAATTTCTTTTTAAATTTCTTCCTCATTAACAAATATTTGACAAGTGGATATAGTTTTGCTCTCCTTAGTTCAGTTTATTGAAATTTTTCATAATTTTGAACACTTCTATCTTAACCATTCCTGGTTTAAGTGGAAGAAAACCTGTTTCTTTAGTCTTTGCTCATTGCTAAAAACTTCTCATATTTGAGATCATTCTGGATGAATTTCTTGCTCACACTCATTGTGATCTTGACATTCTTCTTAAAACGTTTTAAAATGTGTGATCTAACAAATGACTGTATGTTTAATATTAGCTCTGCCTTTAAAATAAATGGATCTATTTATACATCATATCCTGTCTTTTTAAAAGATATATCTAAACCCTTGTAACTCTCTGCTCCTTTAATCTATCATTTAATGTACATCTCGTCTGCATCCTTCCTCTCAAATTGTATCACCTTGCAGTTTTCTTCCATCTATTCCATGCTATTTCTCTTCCCTTTCTTATCAATGTCCTCTTTACTTTCCATACAGTTCATGCTAATCAGTTCATGTTACTCAACAGGTTTTAATATTATGCCATCACACCTAATTCTAGTTTACTTGTGGATATAGGCTTAACAATTAACTCTGGGGAATACCTTTGGTTACTATTTTTTCAAATGCTAAAGTTTCCTGAAACAATTCCTATAGAAAATTTCCCATTTGTGCCTTAACAAATTCCTTTACTAACATGTCCTCTAAATGAATCAACATGGCTCCTATGCTGCCCTGATCAAACATCTTTGAAACTCCAAAAGCACATCATCTGATGGATGCTCGGTGCCAGCACACTGTTATTGGGATGCTCGGTGCCAGCACACTGTTATTGGGATGCTCGGTACCAGCACACTGTTATTGGGATGCTCGGTACCAGCACACGTCATTGGGATGCTCGGTACCAGCACACTGCAGTAGGACGTTCTGTACCAGCACGCTCATTAGGATGTTCTGTCTTAAAAAATGTTTTGGTCTTAAAACATCATGTAATGATTCCCTATTAAATCCGGGTCTTTCTCGATCATCCTTTCTCTTATCTGGTACTATCTCTGTTTATCTAATACTAATGTTATCAAAAGTCTGAATGTTTCATAAATATTTAATGTGATTCATTCTCAGTTGAAGTTGTATATTTGAGGTAAACATCATTATCTTTGAAGACTGAAGTTACATTAACTTAGCTTGCAATAACATGTAAAGCTAGGCTTTTAACCTCGAATTGTGATGGACGTGACTTATATGTAACCATTTTTTACTTTAATTTCTATTGATTACATTGCATACATGTGGGAAACAGTTCTTTTTTACTTATTCAAATATAAAAATAAGTGTTCAGTGGGCAAATAGTGCAAAATAGTTACAAAATAAATCTAAATCTGATTTAAGCCAGATATCATTACATTACATTTGTTTTATACAATAATCAGAAGGCATGAAATTCAATGATAACCTGTGACAAATCTTTTGATCAAAATAATCAGTTAATAAAGCATTAAATACATGTATTCATCAGTTATAATCTAATTGATAAAAGATCATATAAATATTTATACCCTCATGTGAAAATTAACTCATTTGGTTGAAAAAGATTAATTATCAATGCAATATTATCAAAACTGCACAATATTTCATGTAGATGCATAGACAAATTTGCATTTAATTGGCTCAAAATTACTCAATATGGATGTGTACACCTAGTGTTTTGAAAAATTGCTTCTTATCCAAACTCAAGTTTTCTTCAGTAACAGCCCTTCATCCTACCATACAACCAAAAACGTTGGACAAGGTTCTAAATGGGAGGCTAATAAAGAAGGTCAAAGCAAATGGGATCCAGGGTAACTTGGCAAGTTGGATCCAAAATTGGTTCAGTGGTAGCAGAAGGAAGGTGATGGTAGAAGACAGTTTGTGTGACCTGTAGGCTGGTGCCAGTGACATTCCACAGGGATCAGGGCTGGGTCCCTTACTGTATTTGATATATATGAATGATAGAAAATAAAACATGAGGGGGGTGGGGGAGGAGGAAATAAGTAAGTTTGCAGATGACACAAAGATTAGCTGAGTGGTTAATAGTGAGAAAAAAGGTCTCAGTTTACAGGAGGATATGGATGGGCAGTCCAGTGGAAGATAGAATTTAAACTTAAGTATGGGCAGTGTTTGGTAGGCACCATCTGGTTTGGCAGTAAAAGTGGAAAACCTCAAATAAAAACCCCATGTTAAAAATGTGGATGGATTTGAAATGCCATAACAGTGAAAGCTATTGGTGAGGTGCAGGAAAGTGGGATTAGTACAAATTCGATGGGTTGAAGGACCTCTCTTATGCAACATGACTGTGTGGCTCGAACAGTGCAAGAAAATTTGGCAAAAACAGTGGAGGTGTAGCTTATAAGTATATTGGTGAAAAATAAAATTTCATAGGAAAAATAAAACCTAAAAATGTATGAACATATACTTAAAAGGTGTTTAAAAAAACTAATTTCATTTACTGTGCATGCAAAGGTATGCTACAGTTTTATCGATACACAGATACTTATTCTCTGTTTAAAAAGAAAACTTTTACTATGGTACTAAATTAATCCAATTCACCTCCAGAAAAGTATTTTATTTGGAAGTCAGTAAGTGGAATTTTGCACTGCCGATTGGAGGTGACAATGCTGAGAGGTTGGGAAAATTTGGCAAAAATGGAAAAATCAGCTTCTCAACATTGAGAAATGTACTTTTCCAATCTTCCCCTTTACTTTAATTAACTGAATCTCACATACGATGGTACTAATCTTATTTCAATGTGCTTACACCTCATTTCTATACACTCCCTAATTTTTCTCTCCTTCCCTGAGAAACAAAATTGTACTAAGTCAGAACAGATATTTGGCTGCAGCAGCTCACCACTTGCTTTTCCGGGCTTCAGCCAACTCAGTCTTCCCCACCGTTTGCCTGTATGCTCCACAGGGACTCCACTTCCACCCTTCAAGCAGGCATCAACAATCCACATTATTGTCGTTGCTTTCAGGTCAATGCTCACATCACCCCAGTCCTTTATGCTTGCACTTTGGAGTTCAGGGACATTTGACTTGCTTGCTTCTGCAGATTGCTTTGTGCTCAGGAGCATAGATGTATCTCATGCATCTACATACGTCCCTTCTTATAGCTATTTGCTTACTTTCATAGCACTCACTTGGAGGTTGACAGATTCTCCGCAATGCTTTTTACTGCATCAGCTTTTCAGCCTCTGTGGATTGTATTGCTTTTCAGTACAGATGGAGAGTTAGGCAGCTGGTCACCATTCAGAGGACTGAACAGTCAATGGGACAAGCGTATTGTTGTGCGACACTGTGCTATGTCAATGTCATACACGCAGCATGTGCCACCAACCTACATGGCAAACACACTGCATGTGCTTCAACAAACTGGGCACGTGTAAAAGTCAAAGATGACCTGTCATTAGTGGATTGATGCATGAACAAAAGCAGAGAAAGGAATTTGAAGCATGTGAGCAGTTATCAGGATTGAGAACATTCTCAAAATCATAGATATCATAGAATCATGGAATCCCTACAGTGTGGAAACAGGCCTTTCGGCACAAGAAGTCCACACCGACTCTCTGAGGAGTAACCCACCCAGACCCACTTCCCTACCCTGCTACTCTACAATCCCCTACTAATGCACCCTAATCTACATTTCCCTGGGCACTATGGGCAATTTAGCATCGCCAATTCACCTAACCTACATATCTTTGTACTGTGGGAGGAAGCCGGAGCACCCGGAGGAAACCTATGCAGACACAAGGAGAATATGCAAACTGCACACAGACAGTCGCCAGAGATTGGAATCAAACCTGGGTCCCTGACACCGTGAGGCAGCAATGCTAACCACGGAGCCACCATACTACCTGCCTTCACCACATTTACACAGGCCTTTCCCACCAATAATTGAAAGGCCTTAACTATAGCCAAAGTGTTTGCACATGATTGCTTTGTCCATTTCATACCATATTCACTGTGATCGGGGTCAGCAAGGGTAGCTTTGATAACAACACCTTCAAGAGTTTAGTGAGACCAATGGCACTGTCCAGAGCCACACTCTTCCCTGTCTGGATAACACAGTGCCAACCATAGTCTGCAAGACTGTCTACACACTTTGCCTCTTGACAGTAAACACAAGTGGCCTGAGTACCATCGAGAGCTTATGTTTACAATAGCACTCCAGACTTATCCACTGGTTATTCACTGCACTCTCTCTTTGAATGAGACCTTGTCCTTTTTGAGGACCATCACGCTGGGCTCCTGATATCCCCTGATGGAGATAGCCAAGGTCAATTAATGGATAGCTGAGCATCATGTGATACTAAGCAAGGTGTTTGAGATGGTATCTTAGAAAGCAAAGACAGAAGAACTGAGATGGGAGACCATGACTGATAGCAAGGCTGACAGGGCTGACCTTGCATTCATCAGAAGACTATTTCTCTGAAATCTGAACATAAGGTATTGACATAAAATACAGAATGTGGTAGACTCTGAAACTTAGAGTAATCCAGCAGCTGAAGATCTTAAATTGTTGAACCAGCTACATTGCTGCTGGAGGTCAGCTTCAGAAAACAGTTCATAGAGGGGAACTGCTTGAAACCTGGTGTGTGATGTGGGGTCAAGCAACTCACTCAGTGATGCTGTAGAATCTGAGGTGTCGGTGCGTGATGATTTAAGTAAAGTGGAGTCAGACAGCGATGTGTAATCCTGGAGTGACCTGCGTGTTGTGGATCAGAGGATGCATCAGATACAGGGAGGTCTATCCTTGCCCCGGAAACAGTGCAGGTAGCACCTGGCAGGAGGCAGGAACTGAACAAACAAGTGTTGCCAGATGTACGCTTTCTGGTGCCCGGTCTGATCTGGATCGTGGGTGATTGCCACACAGCCTAGATACCTTGGAAGGCATCTGTGTAGATAACAGGCCGAGAAAGTGCCCTTACACAAATGCTGACATCACCCCTAAACCAGATCAGTGGTGCAAAAAGAGAATGCTGCCATTAATGTGTGGACTTAAACAAATATTCCAACCATCACGGCACAACTGAACCCGCTAATCACTCAACTGCTTTGCGTATGGTCATTGTGTGTATGTGTGGTTTCTAGGACAGCAAATTTCAAGCAGGGAGCAGTATAACAGGACCTCAAGTAACAGGTGTCGATGGTGACACAGGGCACTGAATAAGACAGCTGAGCAGCTCATCATAACCTCCATCAGAAGGTGGCAATATTGAGGCATGGCAGCTGCAGCAGTCAAATGGACTCTCGCTGGTGGTGGTGGTGCGGGGTGGAGGGGGGTGGGGGGCAAGTATCTTTGGTGGAAGAAAGGCTGATGGGAAGGGGGAAGAGATGGATGCAAGATTCCTCAGCGCAGTGTAACACACATGCTTTGTTCTATTTATATATACTAAATAGTTCCATTGTCGTTTGTAATAACCTGATGCTAGTGGAATAACATATCTGTGCTTCATGATCTCTGGGATGTCCAGGTGTTCAAATCTCACATTACATTTCTGGTGTAGTTAGCAGGATTTCACAGTATAAGCATGGCGTCATGGCTGATGACATCAAAAGGCACCTGGTTGAGATGAAATAGATAGGGGAGGAGTTGAAATATTAGGAGTACTTCCCAGTATTTGCTGATGGGCTTTTGTCACAAACACTACCTGCTCACTTGTATTGAGGGTCCATAATTAAATGGTGTGTCCTTCGTTAAGTCTGATTGGGAATTAGAATATCCAAGAATACCACTTCTATCCTCATTTGCACCATGGGAATGCCACTGGAAGCTTCTGCCTGGGTTGGTCTGTAGGTCTTATTTGTCTGCCTCATCCATGAGTCTTGGTGAGGCGTGTGTACAGCAGTAGATTTAGTTGAGGTGGCCCTGAGTGTGAGATAGCCCAGAAAAATTATTTACGCTTATCCTTGTGGTGCACATGGGATAATTTACCTTCTTCTTGCACTGCTGTTTTTTTTTTCCAACACAGGTCACTGTACTGATGTAGGGTGCTATCTCCGTCTAGGCTGGGTGTATCTGATGCTGTGGTTCCTCGGCCATTCAGTTGGAAAAGGCAGTGCCTTTCTTTCAACCGCCCCATCCACATCCTGGCCCTTGTCAGCAAAATGAGGAGTTAACTTACTTTTCTGGACCATTTCTCTGGAGTGTAGAAGGACAACATAAAGGGCAGCTAATAACTTGCAGTACCTGAAGCGCTGTGGAGCTGGGGTTTAAATATGGCATCAATGGTGTGAACTTGAAAAAATCCTGGCTGAGGCAAGCACTTCTGCAATTCCTGCTGCACAATTCTATGAACTGGGTGCTGCAGAGGCTGGTTGTACAATTAGTGAACTGAAGAATGGAAGATTTCTTAAAGGACCATGGACACAATTTGCCTAGACTCTCATGAAGAAAAATATTCAGCCAAAAATATGGGAAAACTCAGCATAATTAACTTTATTTTCTATGTTGAAGCCTGCCATCTTCTGGTGACCTGGCCAATCACTCTAAGTGTAATTTTAATAGTAATCAATTGAAGTATAAAAACACGGAATTGACCTTTTTTTAAAGCAGAGGATGAAATCATTCCAAAATCCTCAAAACAGATACGAAGTATCGTCCTAAATACTTGGATTATTTTTACATTCCATAAAACAAAATCTTAATCAACACTGATTACATGTTCTATTTTTAAGTTGCTAGCTACAGTCAAACTAGATATATCTGCAATATAATGTGGAGGGGAAATACCCATTCATGAAATCCAGTTCCAATAATTTTATGAAGAAAACTATATCGTCATTTGAATGACAAGCTTCATCTTTTTATATTGTGTGTCCATTAGAACACAATAGAGTACAACTATTATATCCAAATCAATGTAAGGACCATAAACGACGTGCAAATTATTAGATCTGTACCTTAATATGAACAATCGATCAAGGAGCTGGATGGCTGACCTGTTTGTAACCTCAAATTCACATTTCCACCTACCTCTGATGACTAGAGGTCATCTAGTTTCCTAGAAATCTCTGCACCTCTGCTTTATAAATATTCAGTCTTAGCTTCTATTTCAAGAAGGGTTCCAAAGGACTCACCATCCTCTGAAAAAAAAAACTAACCTCATCTCTGTTTTAAACTTCTATTTTGTGATTCCTCGGTCTAGATTCTTCCTGAAGAGAAAACAATCTTTCCAGACCTACCCTATCAAGACTCATTAAATCTTACATCTTTCCACCAAGTCACTTCTTTCTCTTTTGAACTCCAGTGAATAAAAGTATCAACTTTTCCTCGAAGGACAATTCACCCATTCCAAGTATTAGTCTGGTTAACCTTTACTGAACTATTTCCAATGTATTTAGGTCCTTCCTAAAGAAGCCAACCAATACTATATGCCCAATAGTTATATTGGCATGGTCTCACGAGTGGTCTTTATAGCTGAAAGATAAACATCCTACTTTTGTTTTTCACTCTCCTCACAATAAGTTATAACATCCACTAGCTTTCCATTTACTTGCTGTAACTGCATACTGGACTTTGCAATTCAGACATGACAAAACTCAGATTCCTTTGTATCTCAAGAATTTTGCAATCCCTTACTTAGATAATCTCTCAGATAATTTTTATTTATTCTTCCTGCCAAAATGGACTTCATTTGCCGGATTTTTGCCTACACATGCAACTTTTTATAGTCTCCTTCTGTCCTGTTCAAGACTTACATTTCTACATATCTTATTGTTACTAGCAAATTTGGAAGCCATAGCTTTCCATGTAGGGATATAAAGTATTTATATAAACCGCACACATTGAGGTCCCAGCACTGATCCGTGTGGCACATCACCAGAAAAGACCCAGTTACACTTTCACTCTGCTTCCTGTTAGCCAGCTATTTTTTTTATCCATGCCTACATGCAATCCTATATACCAAGTGCTTCTATTTTCCGTAATTACTCACTGCTCATGAGATTGGTCATTGTAATTTGGATGATGCAATATTTTGTATCAGGAGTCCTCTCCCTGTGATATACAATGTATTCTTCATTAGATAATTGGAGTGCGGTGTATGATGAATACTTTCCAAAACCTCATGTTGATGCTGTTACCTTGATTGACCAAGATGATTAGTTCCATCCCATATACAGTATTATTAACATTTTCAAATATCGAAGCCCAGCATTTTCAACAAAGTTACACACCATTTTAAAGAACAGCCAGTAACAGCCATGGGTGGCACAGTGGCTCAGTGGTTAGCACTGCTGCCTCACAGCACCAGGGTCCCAGGTTCAATTCCAACCTTGGACAACTGTGTGTGTGGAGTTTGCACATTCTCCCAGTGTCCGCGTGGGTTTCTCCTGGGTGCTCCAGTTTCCTCCCCCAATCCAAAGATGTGCAGGTCAGGTGAATTGCCATGCTAAATTGCCTATAGTGTTAGGTACAATAGTCAGAGGGAGGTGGGTCTGGGTGGGATATTCTTCAGAGGGAGGTGGGTCTGGGTGGGTCAGTGTGGACTGGTTGGGCCGAAGGGCCTGCTTCCATACTGTAAGAAATCTAACGTAAATAAAACACCAAAATGTGGAGCATGACTGACCAGGATTTTACTGGCATATTCCCCAAGCCTGATTTTAGGATGACCTACAGTTTGGAGGGGTGAGTGGGCAGTGCCAGTTTGGATCAGCTCTTCACTGTGATCCCAATTACTGGGTCAATTCACTCCATGGATGTGGCAGGGAATTACCATAATTCAAGACCTGCTTGCTGTTACTTGTCAATGCTGTCGTCATTTGGTCAATGGTGGATCAACCACCCATGCTCCCTCCCAGCTGCATTCAGATTGAGACAGATAGTGGAGCTAAGAGGGAGCTGCTGACTGGGGGCATTACAATGCTGACATTATTTTCCATGATTTGATTTTAATCTCCAATGTCCCTAGGGATCCTGCGTTCCTCTTCTGTGGGTGCTGCTGAGGAGTCAGAGCTTTATGTCTGTAGTTCCTAATTGGAAGCCAAGTCCACAGGCAGCCAGTTAGGAGGCTGTGTGTGGTAGAACTGCCGAGTGGATGCTGGGTAGTGTGGGCTTAAAATGTGTTATTCACCCTGATATCAGCAACACTCAATTTGTGCAGAGCAAGGTTCTGCATACAACAGAGAGATAATGACCAGATCATTGGTTTCAGTGAAATTGATTGCGGGGTAAATATTGGCTAGGTCTCTTAGGTAAAAGTGCTCATTCAACAAGATTTAACTTTTTTGCAGGGTTTTTAGAATTAGATTAACAATGGAGGTCAATGTTAGCTTCTGATTGCAAGTGAGGTTACAGTCTGTGTGGATTATGGCAAACCTTCAGACAGCAAAGTTTGAAATTTCACTTTATCCTACACGTCCAAACTCCAGAAACTGTAACTTGCTTTAGTGGAGTAATGACAGCAAACACAACACAAACTTGGCCCTTGCTTCCCACAATGATGAGCAATGCAATTTCAAAGCATGGCTCTTGAGCATCAAAGTGGAAAATGAATGTTGGCTTTTGCAAATAGAACTGTCACATCAGATCAGTGCAGGATCTACACTGACAAATGCGTTAAAGCCCATCACAACCAGAGAAATGAGAAGGTGGTACAAATTACAGTGATTCTCTCAGCATCCAAATTTACAGAGAGGTGCTCAGAATCTGAAAGGTTGCGATAATGCATGACATCTTACAGGCTCATCAGAAACCACTTCAAATTATTTGGTGAGCTGTCATGGTGCTGTGTATTGAATATCGATTCTCACTCTGGTCTCTTACAGTACATTCTGAGGGTCTTAAAATAATTTCCAATATTCTCCACAATATTTCTCAGCAGGATTCTTTGACAAACTAAATGTTCATCCATAGATAGAAATGCACACATTGTTGCGCATTAGGATTGAAACGTAGCTCACAATCTTGGCAGCAGGATTGCTTTGTGCTGACAATTCAGTCACTAGTGTGCAAAAAATGTCAATACAGATGTCTTTGAAGTTCTCCACAACTATCAACTTTATACAATATTTAGTTATCATAATATAGAAAGACCATTTGTAAGTAATTCGTTGAGACGATTAATGTGCAATAGTCCTGATTTTTGAAAACTACAATATACCAGTAATGGGAAAGATTTCAATCTTTTCCATTCCTGCACTCAGTAATATATTGCTAATTCAGGTATATTGCTATTTTTTACCCTCTGAAATCAGAAAGTAAACAAATGTAAATCCTGAAGAATGTTAGACATCAAACTGAAGCTGAACTAGCCTATCCTAAGATAGCCTGCGCCCACACCTCCTCCCTCACCTCCATCCAAAGCCCCAAAGGAGCCTTCCACATCCATCAAAGTTTTACCTGCACATCCACCAACATCATTCATTGTATCAGTTGCTCCCGATGTGGTCTCCTCTACATTTGGGAGATTGGACGCCTCCTAGCAGAGCGCTTTAGGGAACATCTCCGGGACACCCGCACCAATCAACCACACCGCCCTGTGGCCCAACATTTCAACTCCCCTTCCCACTCTGCCGAGGACATGCAGGTCCTGGGCCTCCTCCACCACTGCTCCCTCACCACCCTACGCCTGGAGGAAGAACGTCTCATCTTCTGCCTCAGAACACTTCAACCCCATGGCATCAATGTGGATTTCACCAGTTTCCTAAATTCCTCTTCCCCCACCTAACCCCAGTTCGAACCTTCCAGTTCAGCACCGTCCTTATGACCTGTCCTACCTGCCTACCTTCCTTTCCACCTATTGTCTCCACCTTCCTCTCTGACCTATCACCTCCATCCCCACTCACCTATTGTACTCTATGCTACTTTCTCCCCACCCCCACCTCATTTATCTCTCTACTCTGCAGGCACCCTGCCTCTATTCCTGATGATGGGAATTTGCCCGAAACGTCGATATTCCTGCTCCTCGGATGCTGCCTGACTGGCTGTGCTTTACCAGCACCATTCTAATCCAGACTCTGGTTTCCAGCATCTGCAGTTCTTGTTTTTACCTATCCAAATATAGTAGTCATGCCTGTAGTACAACATCCTGCCCGGTATTAGCTTTTTTGGTGCCAGTTGATCATTCTGAACTTAGTTATGAAAGCTAGCTAGTCAACAGGCCAAACCATGTTATTAATATGAGGGTGTCCACTGCAGTAATGGGATAGTCCCATGATAAACATGGGAGAGTATTCCTGAACAGCTGTTTTATTAGATGCATAGCATCAATCTGAGAAACACCTCAGTGACCTCCTGGGATACAGTTGTAGATTCTTAAAAAAAACAATGAAGTCTGTGTAAGGAAGTTATAAATAATATCCTAACATCTACTTGATTGAACTGTAACCATGTTCTCCCCAGCGCAGTATTCAGTTTATCATTTGTGAAAGATAAAAATTGATACATGGAGGATCTTTTCAGTGATTTGGCCCACAACGATATGGATTGCCAAAAACATTACTTTCTACAGATCAGAATTTAATGCAAGTGCAGGACAAACTACAATTAATACAGGAGCTTTAGTTCATGAGCAGAACTTGAAGGATTTATATTTTTAATGAAAATGTTATAAATAAAGCATGTTCAAAGCTTGAACTTTGTTGTATAACTCGTGCACTGACTTTTTACAGTACTGTCTGTATTGAAACAATTAGTTTTGCACTGAATGAAATCTGATAATGTGTTATTAGTCCCCAACTATAATACTGTAATGCAAATACTCTTTGCTAGTGATTGTCTTATTAGCTAAAAAGAAAAGTTTCCTCATAATTGGGTCAAAACAGGAGGTATCAGAAACACTTACTTTTTCAATCAGTTCATAACTCTCTTCAAGTTTCAGTGACCTGTTCTGCAGTGCAGTAGAAGCACGTTGATATACTTCCAACCAATCTTGGTACATGGTCTCTGAAATCTCAGCAACAGTAAAACACAAGGTTCTCAAACCTGAAATGGTAACATTCAGTGTATTACAATTCAACCAAAACAATTCAAAGCAATGAAATGCAAAGAAAGGCTGTCAACAAACAATTGTTTAGGAGACTGTGGAAATTGAAAGTCTGTTTTAATGTCGAAATTTGGGTATTGATAAAACATTCCTCTCTATGAAGTCTTCAGAAATAGTTACTTTTTTCACCAAGCTTTCCTATTTGTTTTTTATTCTACTGCCTAGTTGCATTTAAATAAATGATTTTAAGCAAAAATCTGTTTGCTATGAAGTTAATTGCATCACATGGCAACAATATCTCTTCTCAGGCTTGGCGACACCATTCAGTTGGACTAATGTTGGCTTTTAGTAATGAGCAGGCACTATAAGAAACATTATGGGCCTTCAGTCCATTAGGTAAAAACAATGACTGCCGATGCTGGAAACCAGATTCTGGATTAGTGGTGCTGGAAGAACACAGCAGTTCAGGCAGCATCCGAGGAGCAGCATGCTAATAGGCAGAACCGGATAAAAAAAATGCAAGCATATAGATGAGACTATAGCATGAATAAACAAGTCTGTTATCTCACATGCCACTAGATAAGCAAAGTTAATTTCTGACCTATCTTCACACTGCAAGATCTTAAGGCAGTTTGATCGTTTCCCATTGAGAGCTGTAATTTGGTGAAATTATGGGCATCTTAGACACAGTAAAAGTAGCATTAGTGTCAGACAAGATAAGACTGACTGATTGATTTCAAATCAGCCTTTTGTTCTTGACCAAATGCAAAACGATAACAATCACAGAATCATAGAATTCCTATAGTGCAGAAAGAGGCCATTCAGCCTGAATCTATATCGACCCTGTGAAGAGCATCCACCCAGACGTAGCCCTCGATCCAATCCCCACAGCCTTGCATTTACCTTGACTAATTCACCTGACTGTACATCCCTGGACAGATGTATGCCCTTACCTAGTAATGTTGCTAGGGCTCCAGGAAAAGCTACCAAGTCAAGGTAAGGTGGACTGATCAACAAAATGAAGACAACTTAGCCCTCAAAGTACATCAACCCCAAGGAGAGGTAAAGAGTAATGAAACAGAGCTTCCTTGGACAAGCAAACTTGCTGAAGGTAGAGCAGTTCACAAGATTTGCAGATTGTACAATATCAATTTGTAGATTGGGTTGGCCCCATCTTTATTTGATATTGCCCAAAGCTCTTCCAATAAAGTAACAAATCAAATAATCAGCAAGAACACCCAGCTCCCTAACTGCATCTTTGTATTGTGAATGCATTAAAAGGTGGATCAGTGATGTAAGACATCCCCACCATCATTGTGAAGAATGCTTAAAACTTCCACAAATCCCTTCCTCACCCCCAAAATAATTTTTCCAAAGATTCAACATATAAGATATGGGCAAACATTTTCAATGCTGTAAGACAAAAACAGGTTTATTTCTACTGGTATTGTTAGTTGCCTAGGAAGCTGTGCCTTATTTATATAGTGACAGATAGCTCAGGACTCCTTAAAGACAACCAACCCATTACTCTGCCATGTGGGAAAGGGGCAGGGGCAAACCTAAGGACCATCAACATGGCCCAGGAGTTTCAGGCAAACAGAACATGGGCTAAAAAGGTCTCATCAACATTTACAAGGTTTAAATTGTTTTGAGTTACCATTACATTTAAAATTTTGCATTATTGATGCTAATGTACAGGTGACAGAGAACAATAATTTGAATATTAGCCATCTTATCAATTATTTAGTCTGTAGATGATTTTATTCATAAATGCACAGGCCAATTACACCTGGCTTAATGTTAATAAACCCTTATTTTGATAATCCAATATTCTTCTGCTTCTAGAAGCAACAACTTGTTTGAAGTAATGCATACTATGTTTTAATGTTTTCTCTGTGCAAAATAATCACTTTAACTCCAATACTTAATTCCTGTAAATTGCATTTCATAATTAGTAATTCACAGTATTAGTTATTATTAAAGCTAAAACACTTCTGCTCGGACATGAAACAGCAACAGCACAGTTATTTAATCCGTTTGCAGTTCTCTTGGAGTCTTACTTTAATGAATCTTTTCAACAGTTGCTTGAAGATCTGAGAGCAAATTAGCTGTGGCTTTTATGCGGTGGAACAAATGGTTACAATTCAGCTGTTAATATACTTGAACCATGCATCACAATTAAGATACCGATTCACATTTTACAGTAGAACTGGGTCACGGTGTTGTGCACGTGGAATGCTTTCCAATACAAATTCTATATTTCTGGTCATAATACTAAATGTTTCAGGTCCTACAATTAGTATTATCATTGAAAACCGAAGGTCTAATTACACACAGTATAATTGTAACTTTCATGTGAATGCAGCTAGAATCCAGAGTTAGGATCTGACCGCTCTGTTCTCTGGTGCATGTCAGATCCTCTGGAGGAGTCAGTCTTACTCCACTTTGTTTCATATCCTATTTAGGCCTTTATACTCCAAAATACTGTTGCATGAACAATAAATGCTATATTACATATGCATTTATTATGAAGGCCAGAAAAACAGAAGAGGGGGCACTGAAATAAAATAGATACCTTCAAAATTAAAAAAAAATTACATTTATCATAGGATTATAGAGTCCCTAGTGTGAAAGCAAGCCATTTAGCCTATTGAGACCACACTGACCCACTGAACAGCATCCCACCTAGACCCTATAACCCTTCATTTCTTCCTAGCCTACACAACTCTGTACACAATAGGCAATTTAGCATGGCCAATCCACCTAAACTACACATCTTTGGACTGTGGGAGCAAACCAGAGAATGCAGAGGAAACCTACACAGACACGGAGGGGTGGGGGGGAAAGATGTGTGAACTCCACACAGACAGTTGTCTGAAGGTGTAATCAAACCTGGGTCCCTGGCACTGCTAACCACTGAGCCACCATGTCATTGTTCAGCATATTGGCGTGGAGTTTCTGCTGGGGGCATAATCAGTCCAATGTATCCAGCTTTGAAAATGGTCTCACTCAGGCTGAGTTAGAGTTGCATCCAAGTTTTCACTTAAATTTAATGGCACAAATTTAAACCATTCAATGGTTTCAGGATTACCATTTCCAACTAATGACTGATGGAAAATTTGGAAAAAAGGGCCTCGAGATTAACAAAATTAAAAGTCTGGACTCAATTTTTTTTGATAAGCTTGCTCATGATATGTACACCACTTATCAGCATTTATCATTCATCTGTAGTCAACCTTGAGATTATGCCTTTTTAAGCTGCTGCTTGTGTAAGTACTCAGCATAAAGCAGTTTTAGGATTCTGACCAAATGTCAGGGAAGGAATGACGATGGTGTATGATTGGAATGAACCTTGCAGGTGGAGGCATTCCAATAGAATTGCTGATCTTGTTCTTCCATGTGATAGAGATGACAGATTTCGAAGGTGGAGCTGTTGCAGATTAAGGAGAAGGCCAGACAAGCATTTCAGCTGAATACTGGTGACATGTCTAATTGTTTTGTTATTTTTTATGAACTTGTTCAGATATGTTATGACATGCCTCCAGGCCAGGTCAGACCTCTTGGCTCAGACGTAGAGATGTTACCACTGCACAAAAAGCCTGTAGGTGTTATGTATCAAGGATAGGTCAATTAACTGAATTTGAAGTGCTTACTTGTGACAAAAGTGTGAAGAACAGAGATGAGTGAGGTTGTAAAGTAAAGCTAGTCATTAGCATGCTAACATCTGGGTGCAATGCAGTGAGCCGTGTTGACTGAGGGGCTACCTAGGATTGTGCACTCAATCTGCTTTGAGTGAATTGACTTTTGAACACGTATGTAAGGTCAGTACTTAAAACTAATGGTTATGGGTGTAATTCCCTTGCTTTTTAAATTCTGCAATCTTTCGTGCTGGTTTATTCTTGCCACTTGGATTATGCTGACACTTGAGTGGAAAACAATTGGCAACTCCACATTATTAATTAAAATTACTTAGAAATACTCAGATTTACACTTAAAAATACAAACCTTCTGTAGCAAACTGCTCTAAATGCTTCAAAGTAATGTCCTTGTATCTTGAGCTCTCAGACAGCCGCTCATAAATAACCGTATCCTGTAAAATAAGATCATGTTTTCAAATACAGCTGTTTTAAAATCACTGAACTTGCACGATAATTACTTCAGATCATATCTTGCATTATATAAAACTCTATGCCCATTATCAGGAATTAGTGTAATTTCCAAGACCAGGCTCACTTTATGAGGTAGAGAATTGAGGCTGATGTTTCAAGCCTGATGATGGAGCCTGTTTGTCTGCTGCAGGAATTGTTCCAACCAAGGGCGTACAGACTCTTGTTGAGTTGTTCTGTTGAAAATCCTCAGCTGTATGTGTCCACATTCAACAAAACATGGTATACTGAAATGAACCCTTGTTACAAAGGTAATTAGAGTCATAAACATACTAGATTATGACAATGTGGGATGGAGGTTCCATGAACCATTAGCCACCAAGGTGGCATGCAGTTACACTGTGCTCCAACCAATGCCACTTAGTGACTAAAATCAATGCCAAGCTCCGACTCTCAAGGCAAGGAAATGAATGTGAATGGAGAAATTTTATGTCTAATCTTAATCTCTTTCACATATGGCTGGACATTGGCACGAGGCCTTATAGCCTTCGCCTGAAACCGCTGACTTATAGCTTAGATCTTGCCTTGAAATGGCCACACATTAGTGGATGCTGCATAGAAAGTTTTCCTCTATTAAGTGCTATTTAAGGTTCTACATTTTCATCATAGTTTTTCACATCAGGGCAATATCAGAGTTATAACTTTGATGCACCATACGTAATTGTCTAAAGGGCAGTTTAAAATCAACAACATTGCTGTGGATCTGGAGTCTCATGTCGACCAGATTAAAGTAAACTTGGGAGATTGCCTTCCTTAAAGCACAAAGTGATCCAAATGGGTGTCTACAACAATGGTCAGTCATTAAAAGATCAACACTAAACCAGCTATTTTATTCCTGATGTTATTGAAATTACCACCATCTACCATGGTGCAATTCAAACCCATATCCCCAGAATATTAGTCTGGTTTCTGGACTATGAGTTCAGTGACATTACCATGATGCCACAACTCCCTAGCATCCTTGTAAAACTGCAGTATATGCTCTCCAGGTTTTTGAAATCTTCCCTGAAGTCTGGTGCCAAGAATTGCACTCGATTCTGTAAAGTGAGGGGTAGCCAATAATATTCAAAGTTGGAGCACAACAACAGGCCTCAAGTTGTCCTGTACCTTGTCATTTTAGTTCTGTACCTCACTGCTACTTCAATGTCTCTGAGCAAGGTCTGCTCCAGCAAAGCTGAATACAAACTCAAGGAAAAAGCACCAAATCTTTTGTTTTGGCTCTGTACAAGCTTCTGAACTGAATGTGGAGTTCAACAACTCTAGTCCATAACCTCTGCCTCCACTTTGTTCTGTGTTGATAAACGTTTTGCAGGCTTGTTCCTTTATTGCCTTAGTATCTTCAGATGGCTGCTATATATCCATTTCTGTCTCTTATGAACACAACCTTTTGTTTCTTTACAGAATCGCAGATTGATTGATACAACACAGGTGGTGGCCATTTGGTCTATCACATCTGTGCTAGCTCTTTAAAGAGGCATCTGACCTACCACTAGTCTCCTGCCTTCTTCCTTGCACATGGAATGACAGGCATGACCATCTCGAATAAGAGTGATCTAACCATCGCCCCTTGATGTTCAATGGTATTGCCATCACTGAATACCTCACTAGCAACATTGATGGCAGTTTACCACTAACCAGAAACTGAACTGGACTAGCCATAGAAATCCTGAGGCTACAAGAGCAGGTCAGAGGCTAGGAATACTACAGAGAGTCACTCACCTCCTGACTCCTCGGAGCCTGTCCACTATATACAAAGCACAAGTCAGGAGTGTGATGGAATACTCCACACTTGCCTGGATGGATGCAATTTCAACAACACTCCAAAAGCTCAACACCATTCAGGACCAAGCAATACAATTACAGGAAAGGAGTAGGCCATTTAGCCTGTTCCACCATTCAATGAGGATCCTCGCTGAAATGTGGCCTAACTCCATACACCTGTCTTGATTCCACATCCCTTAATATCTTTGGCTTTTTAGCACAATATCCATAGGCAGTCATTTCCTCCACCTTCAAAGTTCAGCTGCAGCAGTGAGTACCGTCTACAAGATGCACTGCAGAAATTCATCAAAATTCCTTAAACAGCAGCTTCCACACCCATGGTTACTTCTATTTAGAAGGAAAAGGGCAGTAAATACATGGGAATGCTATCCCCTGCAAATTCCCCTCCAAGCCACTGACCATCATGACTTGGAAACAGATCACCACTCTTTCACTGTTGCTGGGTCAACATCTTGGAATTCCCACCACAAGGGCATTGTGAGTCAATTTACAGCATGTGGACTGCAGCTCACCACCACCTTCTCAAGGGCAACTAGAGACGGGTAATAAGTACTGGCTCAGATAGTGAAGCCTATATTTCATAAGAGAATAAAAGAAAAAGAAATGGCCTCTTCCACATACTCATGTTGCTCATTCCAGAACCTAAATTCTCATCACATGAAAGCATGTTTCTTCCATCCAATGCCCTTTTTGAAAATTTTTTAATTACTTTAAATCTGTGCCCTCTTGTTCTCGATCCATTTGTGAGAGAACACTTCCTCCCTATTTAATCTGTCCAGATTTCTCATGATTTTAGATATTTTAGTCTGATCTCATTTCAGCCTTCTCCTCTCCAGGGAAAACAGATTGGAGAAGTTGGCACTATCTTCATAATTGAAATGTTTCATCCTGGAACCATTTCTCATAAATCTGTCTTGCATGTCCTCCAATAGTCTCAGATCCTTCTGCACATGAAAAACCAGAGCTATAAGGCCATAAGAGATAGCAGCAGAATGATGTCATTTGGCCCATCAATTCTGCTCTGCCATTCAATCATGGTTGATATATTTCTTAATCCGATTCTCCCCAGAATTTTGATCCCCTTACTAATCAAGAACCTATCTCTATCGAAAGTTAATGCATTATTCCAACTGAGGCCAAACAAGTGCCTGAATTAAGTTTAACATAGTACTCTTACTTTTGTTCTCAATGCCCTAATAAAACCTAGAATACTGTGTGCGCTTCACTAACATTTCTCTCAACATGCTCTGCTACATTCAATGACAAGTGTACATATGTACCTAAGTCCGTTTGCTTTTGCACCTCTTTTAGAGTTGTGCTTTTTTTAATCTTGATCTTCCTACCAAAATGTATCACCTCACATTTCTCTACATTAAAGTTATTCTGATGCTCACCACCAACTCCTCCAACTTGTCTTTGTCTTTTTGAAGGTCTGCACTGCTCCCTCACATTTACATGGCTTCCAAGTTTTGAGTCATCTACAAATTTTGAAGTTGTCTAGATCATTAATATGGATCAGGAAAAGCAAGGGTGCCAGCACTGCTTTGAGGGAACTCCACATCAGATTTCTTTTTAGCCAGAAGAACATCCATTAACCAAATTAATGATACTTATCACTCAGCAAATCCTATATCTACACTGCCACTGTCCAGTTATTCCATGACTACACCTATTAGCAGTCTCTTTGGCTTTTGCATTATTAAATAGTTTGTCATTTAATTTCTTCTACTCTCTGCTTATCACAGAGCTTCTTTTTGGTTCTTCCTCTACACTTTCACCAAAAAAGTTTTGTTCTTCAGTTGAGGAAAATTCATTGACCCAAAATTTACCTTTCAGTTTCTCTCCACAGATCTTGCCTGACTTACACTGCAGTTCCAATTTTATTTTTACTTCTATATCTTTACAGTAGATTTATTTTGTCACGAACTACAGTTGAAATACAACTTTTATCTTGATTTAAATGACTATAATTCCACTTCTGATTAATAATCAAGAAAGGAAAGTCATTAACACATAAGAGCCCGGTTGCTGTAGATCTGAAATAAAAACAAAGTTTTGGAGAAACTCAGCAGGTCTGGCAGCATCTACGGAGAAAGAAACAGAGTTCATGTTTCACATCCAGTAACCTTGGTCAGAATTGAAAGCAGCTGAGAAATGGTGGTATTTATACTAATGATGGGGGTAATGGGGGGAAAAGGAGTGAGTTGAATGAATGGTGACAGTGCTCAGAGGGTGGGAGAGAGAGTGAGGGAGGGAGAGTGAGGGAGGGAGAGTGAGGGAGGGAGAAGGGAGGCTGACAAATGGTTTTCTGATAGCAAGCCAAGAGAGAAATAAATGCTGACTTGATGATAACGGGAAGTGTGAATAGTTGAAAATGGATTGGCTGTGATAGGATAACCCATTACAGAACAGGATCTGGGGGCATGGTGGTGGGAAACAAACATTGAGGTGGTGTTAACGCTGTGAAAGTGTTAAACTCATCATTTAGTCCTGATGGCTACAAGGCACCTAGGTGAAAGATGTGATGTTGTTCCAGCTTGTATTGAGTTTTGCTGCAGCATCACAGCAGACCTGAGACAGAAACATGAACCTGGGAACACACAGTGGTGTGCTGAAGTGGCAGACAACGGAAAGATGAGGATCATTTTTGTAGACAGAACAGTGGTGTTCCGCAAAGCGGTCCCCCAGTCTGTGTTTTGTCTCCCAATGTAGAGGAGGCCAATTTCTGAACAGTAAAGAGAAATCAGAGTTAACATTTCGAGTCAAGTGATGATTCCTTAGAACTGAACTCAACCCGAAATGTTAACTTTGATTTCTCTGCACAGTTACTGCCGTACCTGCAGAGCTTTTCTAGCAAACTCTATTTTTGTCTCTGATTTACAGCAGCCACAGTTCTTTCAGTTTTTATTGTGAACTGTGAATACAATAGACTAGCTTCAATGAAGTATAGGTAATTGTTTGCTTCGATCTGAAAGTGAACAAAAATCATTTTATATGTGTGTATATATATATATAAAATATATAAATAAAAAAAACAAGAACAACTTTATGAAAATACTGTTAAATTAGAATGAATTTTAGTGGAAGACTTACTGCTCCTTTACAGTAAAGTCGCAGCTTTCCTGATGGCATACGGACAATCACAGACATCCGCTTTCTATTGCTGTAAGAAACCAGACCAAAGTCACACATGCCCCTTTTGTAGATTTTACAAGATTGTCAGAAATAAGCTTTTACTAGTTCAGTTACAGGTCACCAAAAGTTTGAGTACTTGCACATAATTAACAATTGATATATCAATGGAAGAAGAAATGACAAGTTATAACTTGAGTACAATTTTTTTTGACAATTTCAAGGTATGTTTAACATCCAGCCATATTGCACTGAGTCTTTATTTCACGTTATGGCTATATTCTTGAGAATCACCACTTTATGTGAATCAATTTTAAGTGAACTAGAAATTCCTATTCAATAGTAACCAAACATGGGCAGAATTGTGCATGCCTTGCTGAAATAAATTGCAACATAAAATGCATTATTAAATATACAGTAAAAGAAATACTGTAAGGTCCAGTATAATTAAAAACATTAATCATATAGTCATGCACTTTTGATTGACAACGCTCTATCTAATGCAGACCTTGGTAGGTGCAGGTACCAGCTTTTGACCGTGAAGTCACCAGCTCCAGCCACAAGGTGGAGCCCAAGAACAGAAGAAGCCACCAGCAAAACTAGGAGCCAGGAGATGAATTCCTCGCAGCCAGATTAAGTAGTGGAGGAGTTAGGGCACAGGAGGCAAGATTGCACAGAAGTGGGAGGGGGTGGCCAGGGAGAAAGAGTGCGAAATAACACCAGGGCTAGGATAAAGGCAAGGTCAGATGGAATGGTGAATAGAGAAGCAAGGCACATGGAGTAAGTTTAGGTCAGGTGGAGACCAGATGACCATAAGCTGTATGGAGCAGGAGTGGTGGTTGGAGTATAGGGCTGGGTGGGGAGGATGTGTGTAGCTCAGTTGGCAATGCAGAGTGGATGCCAACAGAACAATAACTCTGATCAATTAAAAAAACCGCAGCAAAACATAGTAAGTGTAATACAACACAATCAGATTCTTCCAAGTTAAGAAAATGATCAACAACTTCTATCACCTATCAACAGTATCTCAGTGCAACAATATTCACCTACGTCAGTGCTTCAATCAGAAAGGCTTTCAAAGCTAGAACCTAGAATCCCTACAGTGTGGAAATAGGCCTTTCGGCCTAACAAGTCCACACTGACCCTCTGAAGAGTGACCCACCTAGACCCATTCCACTGCCCTTTTATCCTATAGTTTTCCCCTGACTAATGTATCCAACCTGCACATCTTTGGATTGTGAGAGGAAACCAGAGCTCCCGGAGGAAACCTAGACAGACACTGGGAACAAACTCCAGACACACAGTCAGCTGAGGCTGGAATTAAACCCGGATCCCTGGCATTGTGAGGCAGCAGTGCTAACTGCTGAGCCACCGTCCCGCACTATCCACGTGATAGATCAATCTATTGGCAAGCATGAAATATTCAATTCTTAAGATTTTAAACAGCTTTTAGATTTGACACCAAATCAAATTAACTTGGAGAAAGTGAGGGCTGCAGATGCTAGAGATCAGAGTCGAGAGTGTGGTGCTGGAAAAGCACAGGTCAGGCAGCATCCGAGGAGCAGGAGAATCGACATTTCGGGCAAAAGCCCTTCATCAGGAATGGGGAAGGGCTTATGCCTGAAATGTCAGTTCTCCTGCACCTTGGATATTTTCTGATCTGCTGTGCTTTTCCAGCACCACACTCTTGAACCAAATCAAATCAGCAACATTCATTCATGCCTTGAAACAGAACTTTGAAGAACAAGTTAATATTGTAAGAAAAGAAATTTTACATGAGAAACAACAACATATGGTGGACTACTTTGTTTCTTTTTAGGGGAACTAACACTAGTATCCAACACTAACAATAGTCCAGAAGAGGAACAACCACTTCATAAATCTTAAACACATAAATCACAGCCAGATCAATTTGATTTCTGATATTGTGGAAGCCAGCAAGGAGAAAGCAAAATGACCAACTGCACCGCAAGTGCTTTACATTTGAATATAGACTCTTCTAATTTACTAAAAAAAAAGAAGATTCAAGTGAAAGATTTGGGGAGGGCTAGGACAGCTAAGGGAAAACTGCACAGTAAATATTATAAAAGGTACAGTGCTCACAGCTGTCAAACTGCAACATTAGTTCATGGTTTGATTTGGCAGGTCACCTAATGGTTTCTTGTCCTAAGTCAGGCCTGCCCCTATTCAAATCAAGAATACCTTGCTCAACAAGTTGCTGAAGGCAGCATGATGATGGAAAGGGGACAAGTCAGATTGCACAGGGCCAATGAGACACAAGGTTTGCAAATTAACACTGGATGACTTAAGAAGGAGGGCAAATTAAAGTGAGCACGTTGAATGACAAATTAGGTAAGAAAGAGATAGAGGGAAAACAACATTGGACTGAGCCAGAATTAAAAGCACAGAAAAAACAATCTTTAAAATGGCATTTTTAATGTCATTTTAAAATAGTTGTGGTAGGTTTGGTTTGCACCTACTATGCAAATGTAGCCACCTCAAATGATTCAATGTATACCTCTGTTGAGGTAGACAGAAGGGATGCGAATTGGCAACAAGGACAGAGCTGTGAACCAGTGAGTCCCTTAACAAGAATACACATACAGGTGACAGTTCAGTGAAGGTCACTTGGTGCCTGCAAGAGGTGTCTTTGGGTAGCAGCTTCTTGGACTGAGCAGTCCCCTTCAGAATCCCCTCAGCTCACTCCAAACAGGGAGAGGCTGGAACTGATGGCCTACCATCAGCCTGTCCCTCCGTCATCTGGCCGGGGATACACCCACACGCGCACATAGAGTTTTATTCCTTTGATGGTAAAGACTAAGTTTTGCACTCGGAATGTTAGAACATAGATCGATAATCTCAAGAGGAACCATCCAGAGAAAAGAACTGCAAAAAACAGCTCTTTAACAATTGGCACTGCTGCCTTCAGTACAATCTGCCCCCCTGTGAAGGGTACCTTCAGGAACAAGCAGGGAAAACACCTTTTACTGAAAAGAAAGATTTGATACAACTCTCCTGACCATTGATTTGCCTTTGCCATCTGGAACTGGATATATTACCAGAACTCACCAATTGTATGAATGATAAACTTGTAACACTTTAACAATTTAGCACACTATTAACTGAGTTGACATGGGCCTGGATTTTGCCACAAAATTTTACATTTTGCTAAATGACTCCACTTTGCTCGCATCAGACCTTAAAATAAGGTAGAGACTATGTTGAAATGGCGAGAAAAATGAACTACTTAAATTCGTATTGTGTTATTAGAAAAAGTGACTTTAATGGCAAGCACAAAATACTAATTTTATGTAGGCCACAAACATTATAAATGGGCCCTTGTGAAGAATAAGCATATAAAAAGATCAAAATAAGACTGAATTTCTCTTGCAGATGAAAAACAATGGAAATAATTTTCTCTGGTAGAACTTCCAATATTAGTGACTAATATACATTTGTATAGAAATGGGAGATGGGTACAGAATAACATTATAGGTGCACGTGTGAAAATTGAGGTGGGCCACTGCTAAATACTCAGTCCGTAATTATGTGGCCCTAAACAAAATAAATGAACTAAAATTAGTCATAAATTAAACCAACTTCCAGTAGTGGTCAAGTAACTCAGCATTGATGTAATTTATAAAAGGTTCTTTAATAGAGCACATAGCATTGACAACAACAATCTGCTGCTCTCACCCAGTTCAATCACTACTATGTGCAAGCAGCTACTTGGAGCCACTATTGAGAAACAATGCTGTAAATTGCCCCAATTGTGTGGTGGTGGACGCCTGTGACAGATTAACTACTTCACAGGCACTGCATACATCCCCAGTGGCATATTATATATTGTTTATGACTTCCTTACAAATGTAAAAACATTGTAAAACATCTCCAAAGACATTTCAGTCAGAGTTTTAAAGATGGTTTTGTAATGGGCTATATTAAAAATCACTCCTCAAATCAGACCATTGTCTACATTGGGGAATGGAGTTGTCAATAATTGGGACAGATTTTTGAAGGAACAGTGTTTGCTGTTCTGATGAAAGGTCACTAACTTGAAATTATCTAATTTTCTGCCTGACCAAACTTTTGTTTAGCATTTTTTCTTCTTGTAACATATTACTTTTTACCTTGCTGACAGCTGTCCATAAAGATTCCATAGCATTCACAACACAGACTTATTCTAATCTGTCATCTGACACGTGTAAAATTCTCTAAATATTAAATGTGAGTAATGAAAGAAGGGCAACCTACAGCTGAGCTTATGATGGAAGGTCATTGATGAAACAGCTGAAGATGGCGGAGTCTGGGGCACTACCCTGAGGAACTGCTGCAGAGATACTCTGGAGCTGAGATAATTTACCTCTAACAACTATAATCATCTTCCTATGTGTCAGGCATGACTCCAATGGAGAGTTTAATCCTGATTCCTACTGATTCCAGTTTTGTTAGGGCTCCTTGATGCCACACACTATTGAAGTGTCTTTGATGTCAAGGGCTGTCACTCTCACATCACCTTTAGAATTCTGCTCATTTGGCCAAGTTTGAACCAAGGCTGCATTCAGGTCAGGGGCTGAGTATCCCTGGCAGAATCCAAACTGGCCATTAGTGAGCAGATTATTGCTGAGCAAGTGCTGCTGGATAGCACTGCTAATGATACCTTTCATCACTTTATTGATGATTGAGAGCAGACTGACTGAATGTAGTGGTAATTGGCTGGGTTGAGCTTGCCCTGCTTTTTCTGTATAGGACACAGCTGGGCAATTTTTCACATTGTCAGGTAGAAGCCAGTGTTGTAACTATACTGGTTCAGCGTGGCTAGGGGAGTGACAAGTTCAGGAGCACACATCTTCAGTACTATTGCCAGAATGTTGTCAGGATGCATAGCCTTTGCCATATCCAGCGCCTCCACCATTTCTTGATGTTGCGTGCAGTGAACCTGAAATGCTCGGACCTCCAGAGGAAGCCAAGATGGCTCATTCACTTGGCACATCTGGCTGTGCTGGGCTCTTCTATCATTCAGGATGGAGATATTTTGTGGAACCTCCACCTCTAATAAGGTGTTAAACTTCTCATCACTACTAAATCCTTTAGCTGTATTCATCACTTGCAGCTTATACTTTTTGACATGCAAGTATCCTGGTGTTGTAGCATTAACAGGTTGGCATCTTTTTTTAAATTTATGATGCTTCTCCAGGCATGCCCTCCTGTCCAGGTTGAAGCATGATTCACCCCTTGGCTTGATTGTTTTAGTAGAAATGGGGATATACTGAGTTATGAAGTTACTGTGATTAAGGACAATTCTGCAGCTACTGATGGCTCAGAACATTGCATGATGCCCATGGGTCCTTACGTGGTGATTTCAGAATGCACAGAACACATTCCAAACTGTAAGGAAAATTCAAAGAAACAGACCCCCGTTTGTGGTTAAAGAGAAAAGTTAAAAACTGCCATCAAACTTAAAGAAAGATCATATAACTGCGCAAAGGTGGGTGGCAGATTAGAGGATTCATCAGAATATCTAAAAAGAAGTGACAAGTGATAAATAAAAAAAAGTGGGAAGAATTAGAGTATGTTGAAACATAAAAACAGATGGGAACCATTTCTGTAAGTCTGTACAAAGTAAACAAAGTGAGCATTGGTCCTACATAAAGCGAGTTTGGAGAAGTAGAGATGGAGGTAAATTAAATAGATATCTTGCATTCAGTCTTTACTTTCAAGGATACAAGTAACATCCCAGAAGCAGCAATACAGTTGGAAATTGAGGGAGAGAGGGAAGAACTCAGGAAAAATCACAATCACCAGAGAAGTGGTCTGAGTAAATTGTTGGAGGATTGGATAATTGAATGCCTGGGTCCTGATCGACTTCATTCTAGGGTCTTAAAAGAAGTGGATAGTGAGCTATTTCATTCATTGATTTAAATTTTCCCAAATTGGGGAAGGTCCAATGGATTGGATAATAGCAAATGTAACATTTTTATTCAAAAAGGGATGGAGACAGAAAACAAGAAACTATGGGGCAAGTTGGCTTAACGTCTGTCTTTGGGTAAATATTAGAAGCTGTATTAAAGTTATAGTAGGAGACTTGGATAAGTTCAAGATGATCATGCATAGTCAACATAGTCTTGTCAAAGGGAAATCAATCTATTGAAATTCTTTGAGGAAGTAACAATGCATTGCGGATAAAGGGGAAGCAGTGGATCTTCTGTACTTAGATTTCCAGAATGTCTTTGACAGCATGCTATATCAAATGTCGCTGTAGAAAGCTTAAAGTCTATAAGTTGCGGCATGATAGATGATTAACTGACTAACAGGAAGTGGAGAGTAGGAACAAACGGTTATATTAAACAGCATAGAAACAGACCCTTCAGTTCAACTTGTCCACGCTGACGAGACATCCCAATCTGACCTAGTCCCAGCATCTGGCCCATATCCCTCTATATTTCCTGAAGAAGGGCTTATACCTGAAACGTTGATTCTCCTGCTCCTTGGATGCTGCCTGGCCTGCTGTGTTTTTCCAGCACCACATTTTTCAACTCTGGTCTCCAGCATCTGCAGTTCTCACTTTCTCCTACATATCTCTCTAAACCCTTCCTATTCATATACCCATCCAGATGCCTTTTAAATTTTATAACTGTCTCTGCCACCACCACTTCCTCTGGCAGCTCATTCCATACATGCACCACTCTCTGTGTGGAAAAGTTATCCCTCAGATCATTTTCAAATTCTTCCCCTCTCACCTTAAACCTATACCCTCTAGTTTTGGATACCTCCAACCTCGGAAAAGGACTTTTGTTATTTACCCTATCCATGCCCCTCATGATTCTACAAACCTCTGTAAGGTCACCCCTCAACCTCCAACACGCTAGGGAAAAATGGCCCGGCCTATTCAGCCACTCCCTACAACTCAAACCCTCCAGTCCTGGCAAAACCTTTGTAAATCTTTTCTGCATCCTCTCAAGTTTAACAATATCTTTCCTACAGAAGGGTGACAAGAATTGACTGCAGTGTTCTAAAAGTGGCCTCACCAATCTCCTGTACAGCCACAGCATGACATCCCAACTCCTATTCTCAGTGTTCTGACCAATGAAGGTAAGCATGCCAAATGACTTCTTCACCACCCTGTCTACCTGTGACTCCATTTTCAAGGAACTATGCACTTTCGCCCTAGGTCTCTTTGTTTGCCAACACTTTGCTTGGCTGTACCATTAACTACATAAGTCCTGTCCTGGTTTGCCTTACCAAAATGCAACACCTCACATTTATCTAAATTAAACTCCATCTGCCACTCCTTAGCCCACTGGCCCACCTGATGTTAATGTTCAGGATGGCAACTTGTAATGAGTGGTATGCCACAGGGATCAGTGCTAGGATCTCAACTATTTGCAATTTATTTAAATGAATTTAATGAAGAAATGGAAAGTATGGTTGCTAAATTTACAGATGATACAAAGATAGATAGAAAAGTTGCGAAGAGGACATAAGGTGGCTATAAAAAGATAGAGATAGATTAAAATATTGGGCACAGGTTTTAGAAATGGAGTAAAATGTGGGAAATTGTGAACTTGTCTATTTTGGCAGAATATAGAAAAGAAGACACCCATCATTTAACTGGTGAGAGATTGCAGAGCTCTGGGATGCAGAGTAATCTGGATTTCAAAGAACAAAGAAAATTACAGCACAGGAACAGGCCTTTCAGCCCTCAAAGCCTGCACCAATCAGATCCTCTAACTAAACCTACCATGTATTTTCTGTATCCCTTTGCTCCCTGCCCATTCGTGCAACTGTCTAGACACATCTTAAATGATGCTATTGTGCCCGCCCCAACCACGTCTGCTGGCAACTCGTTCCAGGCACCTACCACCCTCTGCGTAAAGGACTTCCCATGCATATCTCCCTTAAACTTTTCCCCTCTCACCTTGAACTTGTGACCCCTAGTAATTGTGTCACCCACTGGGAAAAAGCTTCTTGCTATCCACCCTGTCTATACCTCTCATGATTCTCATGACAATTTCCTAGTACATGAATCACAAAGGATTAGCATGCAGGTATGAATGAATGAGTGAATGAGCAGGTACAGCAAGTAAACAGGAAAGCTAGTAGAATGGTATAATTTCTTGAGAGTGGAAATTAATACAAAAGTTGAGAGGCGCATACAGAGGTCACATCTGGAATACTATGAACAGTATTGGTCACCTTGTTTAAGGAAAGATGTTAACACATGGGAAATATTTCAGTGAAAGTTTACCAGGCTAATAACAGAAATGATCGGGTCATCTTCTTAAGGAACATCGGACAGGCGAGGCTTCTATGAACTGGAGTTTTGAACAGTAAGAAGCAACTTGACTGAAAGATACACTATCGAGGGGACTTGACAGGGTTGATGTAGGAAACATCCTCTTATTGTAGAATCAAGAAACAGGGGTCATTGATTAAAAATAAGGGGTCACCTACATAAAACAGAGATTAAGGGAAAATTTTCCTTCAGAAGTTTGAGGACCTTTCAAGCTGTAAGAACCGTGCATTTTTATTTTGTGCTTTTAAAAAGTACAGACTTAAATGAGAAAGCTATGCAAGGTTTCTAGCTCAGGTTGAGGTTTAGGGTGTAGGTTTGCTCACTGAGCTGTAGGTTTGAAAGCCAGATGTTGCATTACCTGGCTAGGTAACATCATCAGTGGCGACCTCCAAGTGAAGCGAAGCTGTTGTCTCCTGCTTTCTATTTATATTTTCTGGATGGGGTTCCTGGGATTTGTGGTGATGTCATTTCCTGTTCGTTTTCTGAGGGGTTGATAGATGGCATCTAGATCTGTGTGTCTGTTTATGGCGTTGTGGTTGGAGTGCCAGGCCTCTAGGAATTCTCTGGCATGTCTTTGCTTAGCCTGTCCCAGGATAGATGGGACTGAAGAAGGGCTTATGCCCGAAACGTCGATTCTCCTTCTCCTTGGATGCTGCCTGACCTGCTGCGCTTTTCCAGCAACACATTTTTAAGCTCTGATCTCCAGCATCTGCAGTCCTCACTTTCTCCCAGGATAGATGTGTTGTCCCAGTCAAAATGGTGGGTTTTCTTTTGTGGCACTCCAACCACAACGCCATAAACAAACACATAGATCTAGATGCCATCTATCAACCCCTCAGAAAACGAACAGGAAATGACATCACCACAAACCCCAGGAACCCCATCCTGGAGAAAGATATAAATAGAAAGCAGGAGACAACAGCTTCGTTTCACTTGGAGGTCACCACTGATGATGTTACCGAGCCAGGTAATGAAACATCTGAATATCAAACCTACAGCTCAGTGAGCAAACCTACACCCTACTCCTGAGAAAGCTATTTCAAATCAGATATTTGAAAGAATGGGTGCAGTTTTAAAAGCAAATAACCTGATACATGGCAAGCATTGTATGAACAGTTTGAATAAACAGTAATTGCAAAAAATTTGGAACTGAGCTGGTGTAGAAATGCAGCTTTTGCTGGCAACATAATGTTGATTGGTCTGTGGACTAATGTCCAGTTATCAGCGATAGAATAGCAAGGCTTTGATTTCCAATGTGCCTCCTCAATGAAGCAAAACAGAGCTCTCATTCTGAAAAGCTGGTGGAAGGAAATTCCTTGAACATTGCTAAGGAAGAGGTGGATAGATTCTTGTTATGCAAGGGGTAAAATATTTCCTAGGTAGATGGGATATGGATTTGAGGCTACAATCAGTTGGATTTAGTAAATGTCTGGGGAGGCTCAAGTGACCAATGACCTACTTCTTGTTTGTATATTTGTATCAGTTAGAAATGCTACAGGAGAAATTCTATATTGGAAAAGTAGAAGCTTTTCACATCATATTTTCTTGATTCTCTACCATGGTGCTTAATATAGTTTTGCTCTTTGTAATCTCCAAAACTGTGTGTCAGTTATATATTTGTCCTCCTTGTTCATGTTTCTAATTGGGACGTACTGCATGTTCTTCTGTTCCAAGTTATTCTTTCCAAGTACCTCAACAAATGACAGCTTATTGTTTTCTGATCTTTCTTTATCTCTACAAAACATTGCATATCAATGTCCATCATGTCTTCTAACTGACCCTCACTTTGGTTTCTTAATTTAAATAGTAATTGCATTGAAATCAGAAGTGTCAATTGAAAAGTTATCTTTTCAATATTAGAAGATATGAATCACTCTTATCAAAGACTCAGGCTGATTGCATTGTCAGATATATTTCTGAACACAAGTAATTCTTTTGAGAAGCCAAAAGAAATTTAAAAAGATATGAACTGCGCAAACACCAAACTAATATATTTAATCAACTGAAGCTCAAAAGGAATCTGGGAGAAACTGTTGAATGAGAATAGTGAGAAACAAGCACATCTACCAACAGTAGAATGTACAATGTGTAACAGAAGTTACATAAATCTTTATTTTTATAAAGAAAGGAATGGAAATATGTGTATACATGACAAAGAGTATTCGTGTACAGAACATATGGATTACAATTTCCCCAAGCAGCAAAACATGACTGGGTGATAAATCATTGTTTTCTACTTTAAAGCAGCATTTTCAGGTCCTTTTTTAAGGCCGATACTGAGGCTAAGCATACATACAAAATGATTCTGACTAATTCAGCCATAAAGACAGAGGTTTTATTTAGGACTGGAAGATGGGGCACATGAAAGTTTAGGGATTGGCAATGAGTTGAGGCAGAGCTTCAGTAAGGCAAAGTCGTGGAAGGATGTTTCACTGAGGATAAAAATTTGTATTTTGTTGTTAAGAGGAAGGGAGCAACACATTAGAGGCCAGTTGCAACAGTGATGGTTGTAAGACTTACTGTTTTATCAGATGCTGGTGACTGAATTTTGGGAAGACTGAAGTCAGAGGAACTGGTAGGAAATTACAGAATATGAATAGAAGCAATCAAAGCAAAAATAGTAATTGTGAGGTAATTGTTTGTGAAAATATGCCTAGATAGTACAGGTAATGTTGATTGAAGCTTGACTCCAGGTTGTACTGAACACTAAGACATACACTATTTTACTACTTCTTGAGTCTACGACTGTGTAATAACTTGCAAAACCAAATGCTTCACAACTAATTGCAATAACGAAATGCAATAAGCAGAAATTGATTCAACAGCAAACATTATCCTTGGGTTGGGTCAAGATTTGAAAAAGAGAAATATTTTAACTTTAGTAAGTTTCAACAAAAGACAAACCAAAGCATACTGACTACAGTGGTTCAAGTCAGCAGCTCACTACCACCTCAAGGGACAGGCAATAAATACTGGCCAGCCAGTGATGCCTATAACACAACAATAAAAAAATCCTGAACTATTGTTTTACTTTCTTCTTCCACAAGGCAAATCCCTTTTCACATTCTTAGATACTTTAAGTGAAGATGTGATTTGGAGATGCCGGTGTTGGACTGGGGTGTACAAAGTTAAAAATCACACAACACCAGCTAGTGTGCTTCCAATTAAACCTGTTGGACTATAACCTGGTGTTGTGTGATTTTAACTTAAGTGAAGATATATTTAACAAAGAAGTTAAAACCTCTCTGCAATTAGGCTCTCATTTGGCTATGTAATTTTCTAAGTATCACATGGCTTGCTGCAGAGATTTGCTTTTGCAGATCTTTTCCCACAATGAGCCCCCTTCATGTTAATTTGGTCCTTTCTTCCCTAACCAGGTTTTGTGCCATCCTGGTGAACATCTTTTCTTCAAAGCTTTGCCATGCCCCATCAAAACAGCTAGTTAGGTAATGAGCAGGGGCTTGACCCTAGGATTTTCTTTCCTTCTGTGTGAACACCCCTATAGTTTATCCCACAATGACATTTCTGTCTAGCTCTGATAACTTTTGTTTATTAAGAATCTATGTAGCTCTCCCTTAAAATATTCAAAGACTCTGCTTCCACCATCTTTAGGAAGAGAGTTCTGAAGGTTCACAACTGACAGAGAAAAGACTTCTCCTAATCTTGGTTATATACGGGAGAAGCCTTATGTGTAAACAGTGAACATTAGTTTTAGATTCTCCCAGTAAGAAACATTCTTTCCATTTCCACACATCAAGAGCCTTCAGGATATTCTTTGTTTCAATCAAATCACTTTCATTTTTCTAAACTCTGCCGGATATAAGCCTCGTCAGTCCAAGCTCTCCTCATAACATGACCCTCCCATTCCATATATTATTTGGGTAAACTTTCTCTGAACTGTTTCCAATGCATGCATTTCCTTCCTTAAACAAGGTGACCAGTTCTGTATACTTTCCTCCAGATGTGATCCTACTAATGCCTTGTAAGACTGAAGCACAACCTCTCTTTTTCTGTGTTCAATTCCCCTTGAAAGAAATTATAACATTCTGTTAGCTTTCCTAATCACTTGCTGCACCTCCACACTAAACTTTTGTGATTCACGATGGATATTTGCAACAGTTATTACTTTATTCATGTAAGATTAGAGAAGCAAGGACTTTAATCCTTGTATTTGCTTCCTCTTAGTTTTGACCCTACAGACAATGCAGCCTGAACAACTTGATATCTGGAAGAAACAATGCTTTCAATTGCCATATTACTATTCTGAAACCATCAGCTGTAAACAAGGTAGTGCAGCATGGTTATCTCCAAATGCTGGAAGCATTTACTGAGAAAGACAGAAGCTAACTACAGGCCTGGAAACCAAAGCCATAGTAAAAACTTTATGCTCTTAGTCTTCATACTTATAACAGGAATGTGAGGAAGTATTACACCATGGGACGACTCAACCTCAGATGTACAGCAGGACAGGCTGGAGAAGAGGGAGAGAGATGCGAGATACGTAAAGTTTCAACTAGATATAGTAAATAGCAAATCATTGTTTAAAGCTAATCATCACCTGCAATTGTCCTATTGAAATTTGTATCTAATTTAGTCCACATACCTGGTAAATATTTCTACCCTAAGAACTGTGGCTGGACTGGCTGATGGATTTAGGAAAAACGGACAATAAATGAGGCAGGCTGGGAAATTGAGACAAGCCTCGACCAAAGTGACCGTGCTAATCAACATGCTGCAGAATCCAGACAGTATGTAATTGACCCAGCAGCTGCAGACAATACAATATACATTCAAATTTAAATTGAATAGAATCAACCTGAATGCCATCCCCAGGATGATTGGAACCTTGAGTTATTCACCAGACACAGGGGCACCTCACAGTCTTATTTGGAGAGGACTACCTGACCTATGTGAACCTAACAGCTCCAGAAATGGATGCCCAAGGGCCACCCTGCCATCGATATGTCAACACCTGTTTGGGTCTGATTGATCAGGATGACAAAGCCCTGATCGATCTAATGGAGGACACTACAGACCCTCCCAAAAGGGTTTGAACAACTAAGTATAAGAACACCATAACACCACTCTCAGGGGCAGTAACCACTGTGAAGAGAAGACACCCTAGGGGTCACTGGGAGAAGTCAACTACCCGATCGTCGCCACATGGATCAAGGCCAAGATCTAGTCTGGTGGTAGACGATCATCCAGAGTTAAGTTAAAGCATAAGGTAGTTGATAAAGATTTATGGTATAAATTGTTAGTTTATGGTGTATTTTGTTGTTATAGTATTAACTGTGGTAAATAAATAAATATTGTTTATTATTAAGACTTGACTCGCAGTTTCTTTGCTAGATATAAGAATTAAACACACTGTATGGCAGGACCAACAAAACGTTCTCATATACTTGAGACTTATAAAATATCCACATCACATTTTCAATAAAAGAAGCTAAGTTTAAACAACAGAGCCTGTGAATTCAACTATATGGCAGCAGCATCAAATCTCTATTTGTAAAGGATTTGGAGCAGCTGGAGGATCAGAAAAAAATTAAAAGGCCGTGACCAGGACATGACCATGACAGTGTTGCCCAGTGCAACATCAGATCTACATGCATTTAATGCCCCATCATCTCAGCAAGGAACAATGGGCATACAGGACAATCCAGAGATTTGTTTTTGGAACTATAAGCTCCTGGAACCAGTGCTGCAGCCAAAGCACCATTGGGAGGAGGCAGTGGCATTGTGGTAGTGTCAATGGACTGATAATCCAGTGGCCAGGTGAAAGTTCTGTGGACATGGGTTCAAATTCCAACATGGTGAATGGTAAAATGTGAACTAAGGCTAATCCAGTAGAGCCCAGTAATAATTCTCAATTGTTGAAAAGCAAAATCACACCTGGTTCATTCATGTCCTTTGGGGAAGGAAATCTACTTCCATTACCTGGTCTGGCCTGCATGGAACTCCAGACTCACTCCTAAATGTTCTTTGAAATAGCCTCAGTAAGCCAGTCAGATTTTCTGTTCCCTCTGCCTCCAAACAAAGCCAATGTAAATTTGCTGACTAGCTTTCAATGTGGGATCAATTTTGGCTCTTAGTGTTTCACTCATAGTTGCACCAAGACTGCATAGAATCCTCGGTCCTATGGTACCCATGGGAAGTTGAGGTTTCGAAACAGACTCATTGGAACACAGGAAATAGAAGCAAGAGTAAGCCATTCACCTTATAAAGCCTACTCTGTTATTCAACAGATTATGGCTTCTTATCAACTAGCATGCCATTCGGACCCATTATCTCCATATCCCTTGATATCAATAGTGTCTAGAAATCTACCAATTCTGTCTTGAATATCCTCAATGACTGAACTCGCACAACTCTTGCGCTAGAAAATTCCAGAGATTCACCACCCTCTGAGTGAAGAAACTTTTCTCATCCCAACCTTAAATGGGCTGTCCCCAATGCAGAGCCTGTGTTCAAAAAGGATGTGAAAAGGACACATTAATCTTAATTAAATCCTGAGTAAATGATGGAGTTCATTACCAGAACAGAGTATCTATACAGCAATAACCCAGCAAATATCATAAACTGTTTAAACAGTTCTGTGTAAATGTCAAAAAGATTAATGTTCCAATGGACAGTTGTAAGCCTCACCACATGGTGTACCTAAACTCTGAATACACATTTGATAGATGCTCCATATGCAAAGTTGTTGTTCAAATTGAAAATGGTCAAAATTAGGAAAACAAAACTGATTTAAAGACTGCAATGGCAGGGTATTTCATTAAAAGAGTTATCCTTAGGTAGCAGTGATGGGACAAGGGTGCTGACTAGTTGATGAATTGATTGATTGGCCAATACATTAAATGGAAAAAGCAACTGACATCTGTAAGTTCCAAAGTTGCTGGGTAATTCAGAAAAGGTGCAAGGTATGAACATATTCCCTTTGCTGGCACATTATAAATGTACGTCATTCCAGCAAGTGCAAATGATTAATGGTATAATTATTTTAAATTGGTTGCTAATGTAGCTATTAGTGCACACATGATTAGTCAACAACTGCTGCCTGATCAAAGAATCATATTACCAGCAGATATTTTGTTTTGGGTTTTGCAAAATACCACGTGATTGAACATGGCCTATATTTTGCCTTTTACAACAGCCAAAAGAATATTTATTTGATTGGACCAGCCAATCACTGGGACCCCTTGGATGATGAGGCTTTTAGAAAATCTGATGAAATTAAACTGAAGGTATTAACATCATGTAAATTCCTCAATCATGAACCTGGTCAAATACCTTCAGCTAAGGGCGGAAGTGCGGAAGAAGAAAGAAGAGGAGAATTGAATGTCACTTTCGATAAGTGAGAACCTAAAGATCTTTTGCCAGTGTGTAAACAGTACACAGACAGTAAGAGAGGAATAGGCCTTATTAGAGGCAAAAATATGCTCAGAGCCACAGGGCAAGGCTCGAATACTGAATGACAGACTTCTATTTGTGTTTATTGATCAAGTGGATGCTAACAATGTGGACATTGAGATGTAACTGGTACCGAATGGTGTATACATGGATAGAACAGATGTACTGAAAAAACTGGCTTTGAGAGTGTATCGGTCACCTGAGCCAGCTGGTTTGAAATCTAAATTCCTGAAGGAAGTGGGATGAATATGGTGGAAAACCTGGTCACAATCTTCCAATCTAATAGATGGTTAGGAAGTGCCAGTATATTGCAGAGCAGCAAATGCGATAAGGCAGAGTGCAAGGACATTCCTAGAATCCAGCATTGTTAATCCAGTGGCCCAGGTAATGTATTAGGCTCCTGGGTTTGAATCCTGCCATGTGGATGGTGGAATTTGAATTCAATAAAAATCTGGAATTGAGAATCTCGTGATGACCATTGTTGATTGTTGAAAATACCCATCTGGTACACTAATGTTCTTTAAGGAATATCTTTAACTGATCTGGCCTACATGTGACTCCAGACCCACAGCAATGTGGTTGACTCTTAACTGGCCTCTGTGCAAATAAGGATGGGCATTAATGCTGGCCCAGCCAGCTACGCCCTCATCCTGCGAATTTATCAGTTTAACAACAGGTTAGTGGTGAATGAGGTGTTAGAAAAAAAATCACCAAGACATTGGAGGGACATATTTGTAAAAGGGAAGCGTGAAGGAGGAAAAGCATTGGACTTTGTTTACATGGATTTTAAGAAAACATTTGATTAGGTACTGCATGAAAAGCCAATTAACAAAACTGAATTTCACCACAGAGGGTGAGATCAGATTGGATTTACAAGTTAGCAATAAGATGGAAAAGAGCATGTCATGGTGACTCGAGTCATACAGCATAGAAACAGGCCAGCCCTTCAGCCCAACTCATCCAAGCCACCCAACTTTCTGATACTGAACTAGTTCTATTTGCCTGTGTTTGGCCCATATCCCTTTAAACGTTTCCTATCCATGTACCTGTCCAAATGCCTTTTTAACATTGTAATTGTACCCGTCTCTATCAGTTCCTCTGGCAATACGCTCCATTTATGCACCACCCTGTTTGGAAAAGTTGCCCGTCAGGTCCCTTTTAAATCTTCCTCCTCTCATCTTAAACCAATGCCCTCTAGTTTTGGACCTCCTTTCTCCTATTCACCTCATCTATGCCCCTCATGATTTTGTTAACTTCTTTAAGGTCATGCCTTAGCCACCGACACTCCAAGGAAAAACGTCCAAGCCTATCTAACCTCTCCTTGTAACTCCAACCTTCTAGTCTCAGGAACATCCTTGTAAATATTTTTCACAGTCTTTCCAGTTTAATAGCATCACTTCTATTGTAGGGTGACCAGAATTGTACACAGTACTCCAAATGTGGCCTTACCAATGTCTTGTACAGCAATAACATGACATCCCAACTCCTGTACTCAATGCTCTAATCGATGAAGGCAAGCATGCCAAATGTCTTCTTCACCACACTGTCTACCTGTGATACCACTTTCAAGGAACTGTGTACCTGCACTCTATTTGATAACACTCCGCAGAGCCCTAACATTGTCCTTCAGACCAGAAGATAGCAAACATTGCTTCTCCATCCCACCCACATGCAGACTGAATGAATAAATCATTCCACAAACCAATAGCAAAGGTCCTCTATCTGCTAGGAACAGTGTGATTGCACGCAGCGGTCCCCTGCAACTGCAGATTGCGGTGGTTCACGGACTCCCAGCCCAACTGCTTGTTCTGAGGCGCTGTGGAGTCCGTGGACCACGTGTATATTGGGTGTGGGCGTTTGCACTCCCTTTTTTATTTTCTTAAAAATCTCCTCCTCTGCTTTTGGTTGCACTTCAGTCCCACGCTCCTGATCATCCGGCACCCGGTATGGAGGAGGGAGGGCAGGTCTGAAGACCTCCTCGTGGGTCTGCACCTGGGCCTGGGCAAACTGGCCATAAACAAGTCCAGGCAGCAGGCCGTGGAGGGGGTCGTTAGGGCCGACTGCCTGCCTCTCTTCCGCAGTTACGTTAGGGCCTGGGTGTACTTGGAGAAGGAGCACGCGGTCTCTACCAACACCCTGGAGTTGTTCAGGGAGAGGTGGGCGCCGCAGGGAGTGGAGTGCATTATTTCCCCCTCCAACTCTATTTTGATTTAATCCCTGCCCTCCGCTTCACTGTTTGATCACACAGCATTGCCTTTTGTGTAGGGCACTGCTTGTCACTGGTGTTTCCTTTCTTCTTGGTGGTGGGAATTGAATAAAGATTCGCACACCTTGTGTCTCTCACCTGCGCACACACACACCATGGATACTGGGGAAAAAATAAGTACTACCGCAGTTAGGCGGTAGTGTGGAGGTAAGAAAGAAAAAAAAAACTGGAGTGTCAGACATCCTATTCCCTCTGAGAGCTGGCTCTTGAGGGAGCTGGATCAGTGTGTGTGAAAAAAAGAAAAAAAAAGGAACAGTGTGATTGGCTCCCAGCTAGCTGAACAGCTTGTGGATGTGAATGTGAGGGTCAAAACCTTCAGATCTCTGTAAAGGGGAGGGCTGTTCTTTATCCTTGTTGTAAAAATAAAATGCCTGAAGCCTGAAGAAATTTATGTTCTCTCACCAGCTACCGTAAGTTGTCACTTTCAACTAATAATTCAGAGGCTTTGTAAGTTGTGAACCAGCCATCTGTACATCGTCCAAGCAAGGGAAATGACCTAAAGAGAGATCAAGGAGCAGCAAGTTCTAGCAAGCCAAAATGTCGTCTCAGTGAACCTTGTGCACAGGGATCACTGAACTGCCTTTCCTGTTGTCCTTCCACTCTTATCACAATGTTTATTTCTGTATCTGTTTGTTTGTGTGTACAGGGGGAGTTTTATAACTGTTAGAGTTTTAACTTGTATCATTGTATATATATTTTAATCAATCCATTCAGAGATGATATAACACAATCCTGGAGCAGGTGGGATTTTAACCTGGGACTCCAGGCACGAAGGTAGGGAGTCTACCACTGAGTCATAAGGACTCTAAAAATAGTAGACTTGTATGATGTGGTTGATGGTCATTTTATCTGTAGCTCGAATCTATTTATTTGGAACAATTGTTATGTGCAGAAATCTGGTCTGTGCTTTCTGTCAATCTAGATCTAAAACAACAGCTAAATTGGAGGAGAATTGTTATGTTTAGAAAATCTTTTGTGATGACCATGGGAATAGTGGGGGTTGATTTCCAGCACACTACCTCTGCTAGATGTAATGATCTCACTTTAGTTTGTATGGCCTTGATGTGAACAAAGCCTGGACTAAATTTCTGTCCTTAGCAGTGATCACACTTCAAAAGTTCTGCATTAACTGCAAATAGAAGTCACAAAAAATATTATTCAATGCAACGATAGTGTAAATCTTTTGCTTTCTAGTAGTCTTTTGTTACTTCTAGCAAATAAGCATAAAATTTGTGTTAACCTTACTCTAATGCAAGTATTCAGGGAAACAAGTTTGATGTATGAATGTCTATGATTTTTGTAGTTAAGGTAACAGACTGATATACTCATATGTACACTAACTGTTCACTTAAATATCTCATCTTTAGCCAATCATCCCTGAAATAATGCAAGCTTCTTATACCTGCCCATGAAGCATTATCCTCTCCACACTTAACAACATTACCTTCTGTTACTCTTATAGGTGCCACTATTCTCAATACTAAACATTGTTACACATGATATCAGTCATTTTATAGTTGTAATGCCGTATTTATTGCTTATCTCTAATTACTTTAGGGCATTAAGAGTTGACTGTAGGTGCATATAAAACAGGCTGCACAATTGTGGTAGCTCTTATCCCCAAATGATGCATGTAAACAAATCTGTTTTTGTGACAAATCAGCAACTTCCATGATAGCTTTTGTCAGATGCTTTTTAGTTCCTTCAGTTAACCACCTAACTTGGCGTGATAGAAAACTTCCAAAAGCTTGAACTTTTGAGTTGATATTTTTGCCCAGAGATGTGATTCTGAGCTGAATTTAGATTGTGCAGTCGGAACAGCAGCAGCACATTCAATTTTCCAAGAGTTTGTTCAATCAGCTGTACTCATAGGATATTTTCCCTTACCTTCTAGTACTTTCTGTTGAATAACTTTTCAAATATTTCAGAAAAAAAGGACAAATTTCAAAAGCTTTACTGTGGGCACTTGGATGAGTGTTTTTAGTAGGTGAAAGGCTTCAATATAATAGATATGATTGTGAGTGAGACAGAAACACACTAAATGTTCTGATATATATTAGAAACCTTTGATGTGTACTTAATGAAATATTAAACTCTTTTGAGCCACAGAGTAGTCCGAAAGAGCGAGCATATGCACATCATCCATTTAATTTTACTTACATTTTCAGTCATGCACAAGTAAAAATTTATGACTAATTATTCATTCACTGTTAAAATAAAAAGGCCAAGATTAATCATGTCTCAGTGCAGTTTTAATTTAGAAAATAAAATTAAGAGAGCTGTGTGAAGTAAAAGAGAAAGAACATCTGTAAAGGAAAAGGTAAGAGTAACAAAACATCACAAAATAGAGACAAAGAATGCAAAATTATTGGGAGAGTTCATTCATAGAATTCATAGCTCATAGAATCCCTACAGTGTGGAAAAAGGCCATTAGGCCTAACAAGTCCACACCAAATGTATCCTATCCAGATCCATTCCCCTACCCTATTACTAACTAGTTGCTCAAGAGAAAGTAGAAGAAAGCCTGGAGAAACAGCAACGACAAAGAAAGAGAGATTCAGGTATGAGTGACCATATTCTCTGAATTAGCATGTGTAATGCAACAGGAGATCAACTGGTTTAATTTTACAATTATCTAAGGAAACATTACCTTGTAAATTCAAGTACGTTGAGCAATTCATATTTTTCTTCTTGACCAAGCTGCAACAGAAGAAAAGATTTATTAAATCAAAGTAAAACACATGGATTTGTGTTTTTCTCTGAATCTCAAACCTTAAAAAAAAAACAGATAGAGGCAGTGACTCAGTTAATGACAAAAATAAAAGCTAAGTGTTTTTCACTGATTTTATTTCAATGTCATTCTAGTAAATATTGGAATGAACAGACAGTTCCTTTCAAAGCTGTCATTCAAAATCTATAATATTGTGTGGTATTGCTCTTGGTACCAGTACACATCCAATGAGACAACGTGCCACAAATTAAATTAATGAAAATCATAATCCCATTGGTAATAAACTTTTGATTGCAGCAAGTGTGAATATGTTAGATTACCTAAATTATGAATGGATTTCCTAGTTCCTTGAAATGCACTAATCTGTGTAAGCAAACACTGCTGTTGTCTGTGCCTGCATGGTTTGAAAACCAGAAATAAATCATCAATGAATTATATTTTAATTCTGGCTCAGATAAAGAAAATCCTCTGCTCTTCTTACAATGGTTTAAGGAGAACTTGAAAGTTTACCATACATCCAGAAGAAATTTTTGAATTTGTGCCAGTGGCTGCAAACTAATTCAACTGCCACCAACACAACAGATGGAAAATCACCAGGAACACAGATGCCTTTTACCATATGTGTGGGTGACCAGAGATTGCTCAACATCAGAAAGGATCCAGAATATAGCTCTTCTAATATGTTCTGTAATAACACCTTCAACATCGTCATAATTTATCACTCAAACCTCCAAAGGCTTGTTTGCCTTCTCACATCCAGTCTGAGTGTTTGGCTGCATTTTAGTGGGCAGTGACAACAACGTGACAGAAGTGGTATATCAAAGGGAAACAATGAGATGATTGAGAATGGTAGCAACTTGTCGAATGAGAACTGGATTGTGAAAGGGACAGAATGTACAAAAATAAGAATGCACTTGCAGATGTGTCCAGAGACAGCAACAATAGTTTAAAGACAGAGTTAAAGCTTTTGTATCTGAATGCAATGAATTGATAGAACAGATCGGAATAAATATTAAAACCTGATAGGCAATAGAGAGACATGATTGCAAGGGACCTGAATATTAAAAGATATGACATTTCAAAAAGACAGGAAGGTTGGAAAATGTGGTGAGGTAGTTTTGTTACTTAAAGGTGACATTTGAATGATGGAGAATGAAACGTTAGCTTGAATGGGCAAGATGTAGAGTTTGTAGAGATACAAAATAGGAATGATAAGAGGTAACTTTTGGGACTTTTATAATCTGTAGACAAGCTAATAGGAGATACACTGTATGGCTGAGTGTATAGAAATAAATGCGCTAAGAAAGGTACTGAAATAATCATGGGTATCTGTAATTTACATATACATTGGACATTATCAATTTGGTAAAGGTAGCTTGGAAAATATGAGTTGAGAGAGTATTCAGGTCAAATTCTCAGACTAGTATTTTCTGGGGTTAAAGAGAGACCAGGCTATTATGGACTTGGTAATATTCAGTGAGACAGGGTTAATCAATAACATTGCTGCTTGCATAAAGGATACATCTACAAACACGCACCCTCTCTGTTACCAACGTATAGCTATGAGTACCATCTGCAAAATGTACTGCAGAAATTCACCAAGCTTCCTTGGAGCCCCTTTAAAACCCATAGCCATTACCATCCAGAAGGACAAGGGCAGCAGATACATGGTAACTGCAAGTTCTTTTCCAAGTCATTCACCATTGGACATGGAAATGTACTACCATTCCTTCAGCATCTCTGAGTCAAAATCCAAGAACTCCCTCTCTGTCAGTGTTATGGGTATATCTTCATCAAATAAAATATAGTGGACGAACAGCAGCTCACCAGCAGCTTCTCAAGGGAAATTCTGGATGGATAATTAATGCTGGCTCAGCCAGAAAAGCCTACATTTCATGAATTAATTTAAAAGAAATACTTTCATAATAATGGAATCTCTAGTCAAAAGCAATCATTACATTGTAAAATGTCACACTAACTTCAAAGGGCAGCAATGTCTGACTAAGATCAGTGTTTCAAACCTAAATAAAACTAACCATGAGGACATGAAGGTCAAGCTGACCATAGTGAAATGGCAACCTAGGAGGAAAAGCAGGACAGAAAAGCTGTTCTATGTTTAAGGAGGTATTTAATAACTGTCAGCACAGGTTTATTCCTCTGGGGGGAAGAAAACTCTGAGAAAGGTGTATCATGCATGGCGGAATAAGGAAGTTGAAGATTTTATCAAATTGAAAGAAATAGGTCAGAGGGCTGGTTAGATTCCAGAAACCAGAAAACAAATTTGAAAAAAAAAAGCAGAAATTGGAATAAGAGTGAGAGATAGTTAGGAATATTAAAATAGATAGCTAATTATTTCTCCAATTAATTAAATAGGAAAATGGTAACTAAAGCTATATTAAATGCCTCGAGAAATGATTAATAAATGATTAAAAAAAAGGATATGTTGGGGGAAATTAACAGATAATTTGTGCCTGTCCTCATGGTGACGAACTTGGAAAACTGTCCATACACTTCAAAAAGTGTAAGAGATGGAGGAGCTAAAAATAATCACGATCACCAGGGGAAAGCTGCTGGGTAAACCAATCGGCCTAAAAGCTGGTAAGTCCTCAGGACCAGATTGCCCACACTTCTGGGTTCTGCAGAGTTAATAAATGATTCATATAGTAGATGGTTATGATCTTCCAAAAGTCCTTACACTCTGAAAGGAAACTACTTAGGTCTGTTAGCTTAACATTTGTCAGAGAAACTGCCAGAATTCATTTTTAGTGTTATAACAGGATACTTAGAAAATCCTATTAGGATCAGGGAGAGTCAGTATGGTTTTGTGAAAAGTAAATGGTGTTTAACTAATATATTAGAATTTTTTGAGGAATCATGGAGAGCCTGTGAATATGATGCACATGGACTTCCAAAAGGCATTTGTTAAGGTACCACATCTAAGAGTTCTACACAAGAATGCATAGTGTAGGGAATAACATATTAGCACTGATAAAGGATTGGTTAGCTAATAGGAAACAGAGGGTAAGGATTAAAAAGATCTTTCTCAGTTGACAAGCTGTAATTGGTGGAATGACACAGAGATCAGTGATTAGACTAGAGTGGTGCTGGAAAAGCACAGCAGGTCAGGCCGCATCCGAGGAGCAGGAAAATCGACGTTTCGGGCAAAAGCCTCTATTCCTGATGAAGGGCTTTTGCCCGAAACGTCAATTTTCCTGCTCCCCGGATGCTGCATGACCTGCTCTGCTTTTCCAGCACCACTCTAAGCTAGAATCTGGTTTCCAGCATCTGCAGTCCTTGTTTTTACCCATAGAGATCAGTGAATCATTGATCATTAGAATCAGTGAAAAGTAAAAGCCATTTGAAATATGAAATCAACTTGATTCTTTTGTTAAGTATGTTCTTTTTTGTTAGATTAGATTACTTACAGTGTGGAAACAGGCCCTTCGGCCCAACAAGTCCACACCGCCCCGCCGAAGCGCAACCCACCCATACCCCTACATTTACCCCTTACTTAACACTACAGGAAATTTAGCATGGCCAATTCACCTAACCTGCACATCTTTGGACTGTGGGAGGAAACCGGAGCACCCGGAGGAAACCCACACAGACACGGGGAGAACGTGCAAACTCCACACAGTCAGCCGCCTGAGGCGGGAATTGAACCCGGGTCTCCGGCGCTGTGAGGCAGCAGTGCTACCGTGCCACCGTGCCGCCCACCTTTTGTTACTTAATAAATTGTCCTGATATTACATTCAATTTCTCCTTTTACAAAATGTATGGTTTTAACTGGGCACTGGACTTTCTACTGTCTTTTGCTACACTGCTCCAAAAAATTAAATATCTTAGTCTCATTCTTGCTTGAACAGACAGTAGAAAGAAGTCTCAAATTTATAAACTTATCTGAATATCTTTTATCAAGTTCATTGTTAGTGTTCACTGTAAATTAGAAAGTATTTTTATCTGCTCATCAGTATGCTGTGTTCTCATCATTCCTTTTAGCTTTCTAATCTCTAATCTACCTATTATAAATTAACCAAGGTGAGTGATTTTTTCAGTGATATTTTGAAATGACGTGAAGACAGAAGCTATCCAGTTACCAGGAGGCTAGATGAGTCTGGCTCAAGATCACATCATATGACACATCTCACTGCCGTCCATGTGAACCACTGGCTACATAAACACTTCCTCTTGCTCTGTAAATACAAGTGAAAGAATGCGGAATGGGATGATTGGGAGCAGCCGTTTAGGTGCCGGCGTTTTGGCATGGCCGTTTGGGCACCAGCTGATTTAGCACCAGCCCATTTGGCGACGGACGTTTTGGCGCTAGGAAAAAAATGTTGATCGATTCATCATCATTCAAAGGTAGAACTTTAAAAAGTTTTAAAACTGTAACTTTATTGAAAAATAAAAACATTAATTCATCATTCAAAGGGAGAACTTTAAAAAGTTTTAAAACTGTAAAGAAATGTTCTTAGTGCCAAAACGTCCGTCGCCAAATGGGCTGGCCCCAAAATAGGTTTGGCGCCCAAACGGCCGTGCCAAAACGTACTAAACTGGAAAGAATAGTGGCTGAACAGTGTAAGTTTCTTTGAACTTCTGCACTAGTTCCCTTCTACCAACATCACACTGCAATTTCATGCCTCCTTCCAACTTTACAAAAAACTCTTAAATGCAACTTATGCATTCAATCGAGAACCTGGTCACTCAGGATACCCATTTTTTTCTTGTAGATATCTGGATGAAGCAATGTTAAGCATTTACAAACATTAGGAAATTATTCTAATACATAAATCAGATAATTAGGATAAAGATATATTTAAATAAAGCACATTATAGCTTTAGGTAAAGACTTCCTTGAACTATCAAATGCACCGACTAAACATGCAATAAATGGGTAATTATCCTATATTATGCATCTCCATACTTCACCATTCAAAAAACTGAATGTAACAGTTTAGAACACATGACGTATTAAGTAGATACCAGACAATCTTACTCTGATTATTTAGGAGATCAGTAGGAAAGGTGAGCGAGCTCTGTCTTCTTTGAACCAATGACTTTTACTATTTATGTTATGCTTCTCCAAAAATCAAATTTTTTCTTTAAAAGAACAGAGCTGATGGAAGACCATAAGGATCGAACTAAAATTTCACAGGAATTGAAAATATAGGCATTTTACAACAGGAGGAATGATGATGAAATATTGGCTTTCCTTATTGTGTATTTTTAAAATTAATCACATGATTCTTTCAAGGAGATGAGAACTGCTTTCAGTTAATGAAAATGTGTTTAAACTGAAGAGATTGTTACACAAATGTCTGAGATACTTACAGCTTCAATAATAACTGAATTTGGGGTTCGCCCACTGAAGACAAAGCCCAACTGCTTTGCTGCTCTCACCAATGCTCCTTCATCTGTTTTTAAAAAAAATAAAATTCTATTATTCAGGTCATTTTGTCAGAAAGCAATGATGAAATAATAAAAAGTAACAGCAGTTTAAAGTGCACCATGTTCCGTAACTGTAGGTTAACATATTCTCCTCAGTTTCCAAAAACATTAAATTGAGTTGTGTGTACTGATTCAGTGTCTTATCAACCATAAAATATAGCCTTTGAAAGGCACAGAAGGGCCTTTGTGTAAAATATGTGAGAAAGATAATCTAATTGAAGATTTTTCCTTAATTTCTCTTCCTGTACTGGACAAATCTTTCAAAAACCTACTGCTCCAGAATACTTGACCAGTTCACTTGGGATCTTGAATGGAATAAGAATTCTGAACTATACTTTGAATCAAAATTAAGGAATTCATAACAAGAATCGACCAAAACATTGCATGGAACTCACATCAATTCTTTAAAAAAAACTGTTTAATTTTATCAATGAAATTTTGAAATGTTTTAGAAAATCTCTGCATTTTTCAGCCTTCATCTACTGATTTCTCAAATATGTGCGTTAATATTCTTCTGAACCAGAGAGATTGAGCTGAAATGTTAGATCTGTCAGTCGTTTCATCGCTTGACTTGCTGAATATTTTCTGTTTTTTTTCTGGATTCTTGGTGTATTAATGAATAGAAATTGAATGAAGCACAACAAATTGTTGAATAAGAATACATCTAATGCATTTATGTAGTGACCTTTGTTACGAATGCTGGCATACCCATTTACTGCCCATCCCTCATTGCCCTCAAGAAGGTGGTATTAAGTTGTCTTCTTGAATTGCTACATTCCATGTGCTGTATATGGACCATTAAGGAGAGAATTCCATGAGTTTAACCCAACAATACTAAAGGAAAGGCGATATAATTCCAAAGTAGTTTCCAAAAGTTCTTTATTCACACCTCTTGAAAACAATACACATTCTCAATATCAACACAGTAAATAATCCAACAGTAAAAAAAACATTGGGACCCTCTGTTACCTTAAGAAAATTATCTGCAAAACAGAGGGAAGAGTGAATATACTGTATTCAATTGCTTTCACATTGGATGAAATGATCTTGGACCTACTAAATAGAATCAGAGTCATAGAGATGTACAGCACGGAAACAGATCCTTCGGTTCAACTTGTCCATGCCGATTGATTCAAAGTTATTGGATCAAAGATATCCCAACCCAATCTAATCCTATCTGCCAGCACCTGCCCCATATCCCTCCAAACCCTTCTTATTCATATACCCTTCCAGATGCCTTTTAAATGTTCAACCTCAGTTGGCAAAGGAGCAGAAAGTAAAATATTCAATGTTATACTGAAGGCATTCCCATTCTTCATTGCGCGCACACTTCATAAGAAGGGCCTTTTTCTCTCTTCTAGACCTTCATGAGTCAATTAAAACTAATTGATTAATATTATTTGCTTAAAAATGACATGGATCACATATGTTACACAGGTGGAAATAACAGTAAATCCAAAAATTATGGAAAGCTAAGTTGAAAAATATGATCAAAACAAAGATATTTGAGGGGGAAAGTGCGTGGAAAGGGGGAAAAGACAAAACCAAAAATCTAGTTCTTTTTGGTTATTTAAAAGAAGAGAATTGAAACATATACTTTACAGGAAGTTTAGTTCAATTTGAAAGAGTTATCCAACCCACTCAGCTGTTTTCCCCAATAGTGGTGCATTCTTTTTCCTTCTCATGGCTATATCCAAATCCCTTTTAACAAGAAAAGCTAAAAATCTGGTAAACTGTAACCTTGATCAAAAAGAAAAAGAATGAAACAAAATGAAAAATAGTTAGTTTTGGAGTTAGACATTTTGTATGTTTTTGAAAAAAATGTTGATGCATTGAAAAGATAAGGATTAGCAATGTAGTCATGATTACAAACTTTTGTATTCATAAACAGTTCATGATCGAATACATCAAGAATACTTCAGGTAATTAGAGCAGAATTAAATTACCTGAAAACTGATCATAATTAATCAGAAAATTTAAATATAACTTTTCCAATACTTTGCAGGTTGAAATAAAATGTAATGTTGCAATTTATGGACATGTTTGTGTCCTGAACGTGCCAAACACGTCAATTAAAGCACCCTTTTCAATAATTCTAGGCAAGCTTGAGAAAATATGCTTTTCTCTTTAATTTAATAAAGAAACTTAAAATTCAGAATTGGTAGCTGATATTAAATTTTGAGCATAAATTGGTGAGATAATATGGAATCAAAGTGATAAACTGCAATAAATTGCACTAGGTAGTTGCAATGAATAGAATAGTAACAGCACTGAATCTGGTGACTTCTCCCGATGTGATTAATGAATAATTTTGTGAAAAGTATTCATGCAACATGTTCATGCTTCTCGCTAATACAAATGCAGGATGTTCCGAAGAAAGTCTGTTATTATTCAAATTCACAACTGAGCAGATGGTTGATAATTCATAGAATCCCTACAGCATGGAAACAGGACAAATTGAAACTGATTGAAATATTTAGACGAGACTGTGTTAAAAACAACAAATAAAGTACTTGTTGCTCAAATTCAATGTTTGTATATAACATGATAGTTGCAAATGTAATGGTGGTACAGAAGCAAAATACTGCAGATGTTAAACCTTGGAATGAAAGTGCTGTAAATACTCAACAGATCAGGCAACATCAATTGATAAAAACAGAATTCATATTTTAGGTTGATGACTTTTCATCAAAAGATGATGGTAATTGATTTCAAGAGGACAGGAGCAGGCTGGTGGAAGGGAAGTGGAAAGGAGAGGACATATGGCAAATTAAATTCCATCCAGAGAAGTGGGAGGTGATACATTTTGGTAGGAGGAATGAAGAGAGAAACATATTCTAAATGCTCCAACGTTAATTGGAAATGAGAGGCATGTACTTGCCCACAAACGTCTGATGACGACAAGGCATGTTAGCAATGCAGTCAAATGATCATGTTGGCTTCTGGGCTTTTCAAATAGTGTGTAGAGTACGAAAGCCAGGAAGTTATCTTAAGCCCACATTAAAAGTACTGCTTAGCTCCGACTGACTGTTTCCAACTCTGTGCATCATACAGGACAACAGGACAAGAAGGATTTATAAGGGATACAGAAAAGTCTTAATAGAATGATTCCAAGAATAAAGGATCACAGTCGTGTATGAATGAATTATTTTATCACATACACTTTACAGGAAGAATACAATAAAATACAATGAAAAGGTTTCATTTTTCAAATGTGGATAGAATGGAGAAGAAGCCACAATGTTTTGTTAACTATCGCATTGGAATTACAAGCTTGAAGTCTCCTTTAGAATCACAATGCTACAGAACAGGAGGCCATTCAGCCCAATGAGGGCATAGTTTCCTTTACTTATCCACGTACTAGTAGGATAAGTAGGATTGTAGGATAAAATAACTTTAATGACATGCACGCGTGATTTATTATCAATCATGGAGTTCTATAGTGCCCAATATGTTAGGTAAAAACAATGACTGCAGATGCTGGAAACCAGATTTTGGATTAGTGGTGCTGGAAAAACACAGCAGTTCAGGCAGCATCCGAGGAGCAGTAAAATCAACGTTTCGGGCAAAAGCCCTTCATCAGGAATACAGGCAGAGAGCCTGAAGGGTGGAGAGATAAGCGAGAGGAGGGTGGCCCAATATGTCCCTAGAGTTGAGCTAAACGCTGGCATTCATTATCATCTTTGCTGAAGTAACAGTTGTAATGTCAACGCACAAATGCCAACGAGACAGGAATATACCATCTGTTACATCTATCCTGTCTCACCATCAGAAGACATACATCCTAATCTCACTCCAAATCATGTGATCTCCTGAGAAACAGTAATAAAAAATGAAAACTGAGGGCAATTTGGTGGAAACAATGTGGAAAAGTCATGTTTAAACTCAAAGTGATCAAAACTAGTCCACCCTACCAGGCTTTGGTAATTCCTTCCATTATCTACTTTCTGTAAGAGGCGATCTTCATTCAAGACAGAAACAAGTCTAGCTGCCACTTGAAAGAATTCAAAGGAACAGCATGAACAGTATAAGCTGGCAGTCTGCTCAGACAGACACTAATCTCTGGAAAACACATTTAATCCAGTTCTGGTGTAAAATAACTTAAAAATCATAACTCCTGGTCCTCACTATTTCATTGAAACAATTAATTATTAAATTCACAAACTATTTCCTTCACTGTATCATTAACAAATCAGATTATTGCTACGTATTATTACGTATAAAAATGCAGCTAACTTTATAACTAAGGTGTTTCAAAGTAACATAGTCCAGAGCCTTCCCCTTTCCAATGAATCAATACACCCCAGTGAGATGACCTAAACTAGGCAGAGTATTTCACATATTCTGATCAGTGTCTTGTACATGGACAAAATAGTGTACCTCATCTTATACTCAACTGTCTTATAAATACATCCATCCACCCTACTGACTTTAAGATCACATGATATTGTTTGTTTTCCTTTTGGAGATCTATGCCCAAGAGCCCGATTCTTTACCTTTTCTAATTTTCTTTAGCTTTATTCCTGAAGGATTTCCATGTTTACACTGTATACATCTTTCAAAGCTAACAATTTCTCAAGATCAATTCACCAGAATCAGTTGAGCATCATCTACAGCCTTGAAAATTATACAGAATGTATAGATGGTGCCAATCACTACATCTAGATAATTAATAAAAAGTAAAACACACGCCATGCAAAGTACCATTTCTCACAGTCATTACAAAAATCCAAACGTGTCTGCAGTTATTTTCTGCTGGAATTTTGAGTCAGCTGTCATCCAGCTCAACGAATATTACCCGTAGAGAGACATCTTGTCCAGTAATATCAAAACCCTTTTGGAAATCCAGGCAGATAATGCCTTCCATTATCCACCATCCTTACTAAGTCTTCCAAAGGTACAATACAAATTGTAAAGCATAACCTAATTTTACAGAGGTCATACTGGATGTCCCTAATATGTTCTCCTGTATGCAAGTAACCACATTCAGTATCCCAATAATTCTCTCAAGCATATTTCTGATTAATGCCAAACTAACTGATCTGTAGGTATCGGGATTCTGCAACATTATTCACAAAAAGCTCAAAACTTCTCTTACTCAGAGAAATTAGCAATTAGATGGAAGCTTTTCATTTGGAGGTCAGATTTTTCAAACTAAATGTTGAAGCAGTTCTGGAGAGCTGTCAGGGCCAAACCACAGAGCCAAAAGCATACAGATTGATTCAGACTACCAGATATATGCTATTAGATCAGGTGGGAGCTAAGGTACAGTTGAAAATAAATTTCTTGCTACCCCACATCTGCTGAAACCTAAACAAAGACATTTTATTTAAGTTTTCATCCTGCTCAAGCTGATCCAAAGTCCAGTTTTTTTTCACAAAAGGCAAAATACTGACAATATTCAAGCAGCCTGTGCTTATATAATTCAAAAACAATGCCCAACATTAGATGTGATTCCATGATTGGACAACATTTGCTAAACAATCCTGAGTGTTAGAAATTATGTTGAGACTAAGTGAAGATCATCAGATCAGGCTTGCAATGTGGCACACATTTGTATAATTGAAGCTACAAATGCACAGGACTTGGTCAGACAGAAAGAACAGTGCAGACGACGAGTCTGTTTCAACTTAATATATATATAGTTAACACTGATCTTGGTGATTCTTCAGAGAAACATCTTGACTGATCAGAATAAACCTGTTCATTTTAAATTGAAATGTGGCTTGGCAGTTAATTGTCAGATATCACCTAAATGCCACATTCCTTATGCAACACCTCGACCAGAGACCACTTGCCAACCAATCCGCACTCACTTCTCATACATTAAAAATGATGTTCTACTTTATATTAGCATTTCTCCTGATACAAAACACTTTAGTAAAGTATGTCTGTTCTCTGCAAAACTGAGATGATATACTATCAATTGAATATCCTCTGAAGATGCTGACTCCTTGCCAGAGTATAGTTTCACAAGTGTTATCTGCACTCTGCTAGTTTGCAATTGATCATTAACTCAAATTGAACTGTTACATTGGGCTTCGACCACCTACGTAGATCAAAGAAACATCATAGGCATCCTCTCACTAAGCATACCCTGATAAATACAGGGGGCTGCTGGTTTGTAATCAGGAGGGAAAAGTCAGAACAGCCTTCCTTAATCTTGAGGGAACTTGTAAGAATATATTGCTTTAGTTACAATAAACTAACATTGTAAAATCATGGATCAAAATTGGATCTGACAAACTGTATGTGACTCAGTTATATATCAGATGAACGCTGAGGCATTGGAGAGCAGTCACATGTTGTGCATTAAATAAAATTATGTGAAGGCGCAGAGTTTTGTTCACTTCTATGCAAGAATAGTATAACAAGTTTAGCAGTTTTCACTACTGACTAGTTTAAGATCACGGGGACCAAAATGTTGCACAGATAGAGAAGATTTATTGGTCCTTGGAGTACTACATGCCATTTACAGCTTCTGAAACTTGCACTTTTATTTTGATTGTGTTTTTTGCCAAAGAAAATAGACTCTTGTAGACAAGCCTTTGCATCAAAAAAAGGAATAAAGAATCTGCTCATAATTATTTTGTCAAAAATTGGCCAAATTTCACATAAACTAGTTACTTAACCCAGCATTTAAAACAAAAACTAGAGCTTCCCATAAATAAGTAAAGGAATTTTAAAAATAAATATTTCTGTTACATATTCTTTTTAGCTAAAAATATGTAAACCAAGTGGCTATTTCATACAAAGCAGTGGTAACCATTTGCAGAGATTTTAAATGTTCAGTTTTCATGCCATGTCCAGACTTCATTCTTAGTGCATTTTAGTAATCCAGTATTGATCAATGCAAAATTCAAATCCCAGGAAAACAATAGCTCGTGGACAATAGGCTTTAAAGAAAGAATCACCTCAGATATCGAAGATGTTATTCCTTCCTGGAAAGTAGCATTGCTGGTTAGCCTCTCCCTAAAACCTTACCTAATATTTAGGGGTAGGCAGTGGCACAATGGTAATGTCACTTAACAAGTAATCCAGAATGCTACGCTAATGTTCTGTGTAATTGGGTACAAAACCCATCATGGCAGATGGTGAAATTTGAATTCAACAAAAATCTCAAATTGAAAGTTGTCATCTGATTCTCTAATGCCCTTTAGGGAAGAAGATCTGTCTCTTTACCGGACCTGGCCTACATGTGATTTCATAGCCACAGCAATGTGGTTGATTCTTAACTATTCGCTGAAGTGGTCCTAACGAGCCTCTCAAATCAAGGGCAATGAAGTGCTGTCTTTTCCAGACTTGCTGGAAGCAATTCCCAGGTACTGATCTTGTTAATAGATAACTTGTGCTCTCTGTTTAACATGATGCTCTTCCCCAATGTCCAAATGTTTGCACAACATTTTGATCTCTCAAATAAACCAAAACTTGTTTGGTTGGTTTTCCTTTCAACAAAAACTGCTACCCATAGCTCAAAAATCATCTTTAACTCTTAATTCTAAAGCAAATTTAATAAAAGAATAAATAGAAACAATGAAACACCAGCAAGTGGTCTAACACTTTTATACTTACTGTTTATGAATATGAACCAGTCAATTTATTAACAAGTGAATTTGTATGAATATTTTGTTCGATACGAAGCAAACCTCACATTCATAGCCAACTTTTCTCACTCATCTGCAACGCTGCCCAGCAGATCTATTCACAGTGATAACACTATGCAAGACTATTTCAGCTCAAAGCAGGTAAACCATTCATATTTACTAGCAAAATATGACAATTAAGAAATTAATACTGGCTTCCTCCTAAAGTATGCTGGAGTCTCCTCTTGCAATATTTTCCCTACTTTGTCAAAAATCTAATTCATAATTTATTTCGAGATATTGTACGTGGACTAGAAGTCTGTAAATACTTGTACATTCCAAACTGTGGCATAGACTAATGTGACGTAAACTTAAATGACTTAATTGGAATTTTTCTATACTTGTAGAAAGGTGAGAGAGACCACGGCATTGTTCACAATCTAGTTTTAAATATCTACCTCCAGCTCAATGCAATATCCACCAGAAATCTGAGCATGCAAATTATTGGGACAGATTTGTGCACACCTTGTACTTCGGTCCATCTGCTCTTCAACAATGCAAAGACACAATATTCCAAGTTGAGCAATCCCATCAACAGTTTACAATGATACAGGACATTTAACGTGAATGATCCAAGGCATTCAAGAGATAAATGGATAAACGCTAATTCTATTTGTTGTGTTGGTACAGTGCTGATCCATGATCCAACTATCTATATTTGGGGCTCATAGATATTTTCATGTGTAAAAATATCTAATGTTAGTTTAATAGAGACAGATATTTAATAATATTAAAAAAAAAGGCAGTTCACAAATGTCAGAATCCAAACTAGAAGAGTTCAAAACGGCCTAATTGAAACGCAAGGAGAAAGTGAGGACTGCGGATGCTGGAGATCAGAGCTGAAAATGTGTTGCTGGAAAAGCACAGCAGGTCAGGCTGCATCCAAGGAGCAGGAGAATCGACGTTTTGGGCATGAGCCCTTCTTCAGGAATCTGAAGAAGGGCTCATGCCCGAAACGTCGATTCTCCTGCTCCTTGGATGCTGCCTGACCTGCTGTGCTTTTCCAGCAACATATTTTCAGCTCGTAATTGAAACGCAATACAATAATACTAAAGTTTTAACTTGATTTACATCATAACATCTATAAATTTAATTTTATCATCGAACAAAATGAGTATGATTTTTTGACCTTGTATTTATACACATTTCCATGCACAAATATAAAAATGAATGAATGTTTTAGTTACTTAAACTAGTACACTATTTTAGACAAAAACATGCTTTTAAAAACAAGTTTATTTAGCATACAAATACGCAGCACAAGTAAATTAACCTTTTAGCTATTATCTCTTACCTGGAGATGACGCTTGATAGATTATCTTGTCAACTTCCCTTTCAGGCACTGCTGTATGGCAAATTGCCATCATCGTCAGGAACTCACAAATGACTGGTGCTGTGGGCTAAAATGTTGAGTAAAAATCAACAAACTTCAAAAAAGGAATGCTGTAAAGGATTTGCAAAAAAAGAAACTCTACTTTAAAAATTAAACTGGATTATTATTGCAGAATTATCACCTACATGTCTTTGACAGTTCTTAAACATGCCATTCAGCCAATTATATTCAATACTTGCCTCCTGCTGCCTGACTTCATCCATCCCCATATCCTCTATTCCTTTCTCTCTAAAATGCATTCATATACTATTTGCTCAAATCACTCCATTTGGTGGTGACTTTTACATGCTAATCACGGAGTAAAAAGAAAGGAATTGCCGAATTCTCCATGTGCATTTATCTCTATATCTACTCTACTAATCTACTCAATTCTTTTAATTCCTTTTAGATTACCAGTCAACTTTCTCCTTTCTAGAGAGAAGAGTCCCAAGTCTGTTCAGTATTCCAGACAGTTGTACCCTCAGTTCTGGTATCCTTCTTGAAATTACTTTTTGCTCTTGCCGTATAGAAATCAGATCTATGCATAATAAATTGGACGCACTCTAACAAAGGTAATTTTTTTCATAGCTTTCCTACTTTTCAGTTCAAAATATTTTCTCATCAATCTGTTCATGGAAGTTATTGTACACCTCTGGAGCTAAAAGTTCAACTCTGGGAGTTGAACACATGCCTCCTGGCTCAACGTTAGGGTGCTGCCACTGCACAAGACACCTTTTCAGTTCTATTATTTGCAGAAATCAACCGCAATGCTTTGTTTACATTTATAATGGCCCTATTGACCTGCAGAAGAGTATCGGTTAGCTCAGTAACTAGATGATTAATAATTATAAAAAGATTAAAATATAGATTGATTGCATGATCTCATTTGTTTTCATATTTATTAAATCAACTTGGATCTTTGTCATGTTTACAGACAAAGTTTTGGCAGGGTACATCTGATTTCTACTTTTTGTGATTGAACATTTAGAGCTAAGGGAATGATATTCTCAACAACAAAATAAAATCTATGTAATCAAGATGCCTATACAAGGGAATCAGTTCATCATTTAACTTGATAGTTTAGAATTAAATTCAGTTCAAATGCCAGACACCACAACATGTATAGCTATCCAATGGTTAAGGATCAGCAGCTTTAGGTGAATGGAGAAAATCCTGTGCTACATGCTTTCGTTTCACTTTCAGGGGCTTTACAGGAAATTACATTTAACAATGTACATTGTTTTCCAAAGTGAAATGAGATCATAATTAAATTACACGTACTTCATTGTTTCCAATATGGCTTAAAAAATAATTTAGTTAAATCATGAGGATATTGAAATTAAGCTGTGTTTGTATATTGGAGCATGCAGGGAAAATGAAATCTGGAGTTTTAGAGCTATTGAAAAACTAGGCAGTAACTTAGAAAAAGTTATAAAATAAAACAAAACTATTTGAACTAGCACATAGGATTTCCCTCCTTTCTTCTTACATCACAGCCCCAACTACAGCCTATGTCAATGCTCCAGGTGACTGGCTAGAATTGACCGGTAAAAATTTCTCTAATTCCACCACCTTTATAACAACTATAAAGTACAAAATCTGTATGCTGCTGTCTGACCTGCCTTTCTCCTCCAAAAGCTGCACAAAAGTGGATATCAGATTTCACTGAATGGTGGAACAGATTTGTTGGGCCAAATGGTCTACATCTGCTCCTACATTTTATGGTCTAAGAAAATAATTTTGTCATCCGACACCCATTCAAATTGAACAGTGGAGTACCTTGCACCTAAACTTGCAAAGAAAAATCATACACAAAAAGGGAACTTTATTTTAATACACTTGATATTTCAAAAGTACACCCTTTAACGTGCTGTTCCTATAGTCAAATGCTCGCAGCTGAATCTGCATTTGCATTAAAAAAGAACAGGACTTGCTTCAATCTGGGAATCTCATTAATCTAAATAAAATCAAGCTAATAAAGAGTCATTGGACCAGAGTCATTAATTCTAATTTCTCTTCACAGATGCTGCCAGACCTGCTGAGATTTTTCAGAACTGCTTTTGTATCTCAAATGTTTTGCACAACTTGAATTCTGAAATAAACAGCAAAGGTGTCGATCTTTTTACTTACATGTTATTTTATTTAGGGGTCATGTTTGCCTTGAGTTGGAAGGTTATGTACTGAAATTTTAGGAGCACAAGTCTCAATACAGAAACTTGAATACATTGTCTAGGTCGACGCAGTCCAAGGGCATGGTCCATCATCAGGGATACCATGTTCCAGATGGCAATATTAAAGCAAAGCTCCATCTACCATGTCAGTTAGGTGTAAAAGATCCCATTGCATGATTTGAAGGCAGAGAATAAACTAGTTAATAATGATCCATTTTTGGCTATGTTGAATGAAGGATGTATGGTCATTGCTGTCTGTAGAACCTTCCTAGGCACAAACTAACTTGTTTTCCTACAATATAACAAAGTGCGCACACTTCAAAAATATTTTATGACAGCGCTTTAAAATCTTAAAGACAAAGTGCTTTGTAACGTATCTAGGTTGTGAAAGGCTCTACATAATTATTTTTTTCTTTAATGTCGCTGTAAACAGAATCAAACAAAAAAAAAATCTGGATATTTGCCAATCAGACTTTCGGCAGGATGTGCAATGCAGTACATTTGAAAGCCAGGTGATGGCAGATTGGAATGAAAATAATTTTGAAACATTGGAGCGCAGAAATGTTTGTCAGATTGGATGGCTGTGCTTAATGATCCTCAAGCTGTCCGAGCAATGGTGCATTGACAGTATTTGTGAACAGCAAATATTTTTATTGCTTCAATGCTTGCACATATGCAATGCATATGCATAATGTAGAGTTATAGACATTTAAATAAACTCACGTGCTTGCATTGGCACATTTAATTTTTACATTTTTCCATGAAAATAAAGTTTCATAAAGACACAGTTTAAGCTTCTGTTTATATTGGGAATCTGTGTAAAGGCCACTAATGTTTCTTCTTACTTTGCATTTTCAGAAATCAAGATTAAAGAGGTATTTTCTTGTCTTCACAACAGAACATTTTAGTTTAAAGGTTTCCGTGTAGTGTTACATAAAAATAAATACAAAACTATGAAAAGCAACAAGCCATTTGATATAATAAAACAAGTATGCTCAAGATGGAATCAGCAATGGATCAGATAGATATCTGATTAAAATCATGTTTAAATCATTATAATATTTTTAATGATAATCATAAAAGTGATTATCTTTTCAACTTTTGTAACAGCCCTAACATCTTTTGAATGAGACATAACAATGTCGAAGTAATTTCAATTTTCAGCAGTTTGCTTGTTTACCTACATTTTTAAATTTTGCTGCAGGGAAAGGCAGTTAAACCAAATGCACAATCTACAGGAATTGTCTTTTTGGGTTCCAAACATTTCTCATCATCTCTGCTCCCTTCTGAAAGGTACGAGAAATGTAGCGCCTAGTATCCAATTAATTTTTCTGTATTTTTTTCATGGTTTTAATTAAACACTTTTGGTCTGGAACATTTAAACTAAACTCCTATCGTGACATAAACGTTTGCTTAACAGATCTAAAACTATCTTCATTTCTCAGGACCTATTGATCTACCCATCCAGCTTCAGCCAAGATTTCAGTCCCAAACTGAAACAAAACATAAACCTTCTCTGGACTGCCTCCAATGCCAGTATATCTTTCCTTAGATAATGGACCCAACAGTATTCACAAAATGCTGAAAAATGTGTTGCTGGAAAAGCACAGGTCAGGCAGCATCCAAGGAGCAGGAGATTCTCCTGCTCCTTGGATGCTGCCTGACCTGCTGCGCTTTTCCAGCAACACATTTTTCAGCTCTGATCTCCAGCATCTGCAGTCCTCGCTTTCTCCTACTATTCACAATATTCCAACTGTGGTATGACTAATATCTTGTATCATTTTAGCAAAACCTCCCTACATTTATACTCCATTCCCTTTGAAATAAAGGTCTGCATTGCAACTACTTTTCCTATTACCCAGTATGCTTGAATGCCAGCTTTTTGTGATTCATGGACAAAGACTCCCAAGATTCTCTGTTCTACAGCTTTGTGCAGTCTTTTTTTATTTAAATAATATTCAGCTTTTCTTTTCTTCCTACCAAAGTGCAAAACCTCACACGTCCTTAACTTATACTCTCTCTGCACAGTTTTTATCCGCTCAATGTGTCTATATCCCTTTGCAGACTCGGTCTTATCCTCAGATATTGTTTTCCCACCCATTTCTGTGTCTTCTGCAAACTTGGCTATAGTATACATTCACTTTCCTTATATACTGTAAATAATTGTTGCCCCAGCACTGATTTCTATGGCACACAACAGCTTTTTTATTCCAAAGCTATGGGCGTTTTCCCTGAACACAAACAAAAACAACTCCAGAACTTTATATCTGAAAGCTTAATACTCTACACTGTTTACTTTGTTCATCAACTCTGCCAATATAAATAAATCTCCATTACACTCCAGGAAGTCTCTCTCTAATACTGTGTTGTTTGAAAACAATTCATACAGCTACAGAAATACTTACAAGTTAATTATTAAACCCCTTCAGACAGACAGAAAACTCATATGCCAGTAGATCAATTTTCAAAATCCCACAACTAAATGATATGAAAATACACAGAAAATATCAATACCTGTATAACATCACAGAACTTAATGAACAACACATCAAAATAACCCAGAGTGCTGGTTCAAAATAAGCCATAAAAAATATAGCCAAGGCTATGAACTTAAAATACAGTAAGCTTCCTACACTAGTAAATATTGAATGATCCACTAACTAAAATTAAGCAACTGATATAACTTTGCCTAAAATTGTTTATAAAGCTCTAAAAATCATTGGCAGTTATTTGAATTAAGCAATTAACAGGAATGCAAAAAATGAAAATATATTTAAGCCAGATGCAAGAACTTAGGAAAGTACAGATAAAAACATCACAGTTGGCTCATACAGTTGAATGTTATGCTGGGAAGTTAACACACGAAAGGTAATCAGCATTACTGACGTAATAGATTTCACTTAATTGTACTTTCCTCAGAGATCAGATTCTTCCCAAATTAAGTTTTATTACTTGTGACCTCGTTACTAATAACCATTAAAGATCTTCCAATCAGGTATGGCCCCAACAAGAGGATAGTAAGTAAAATGTACCGACCATAATGAGTGCAAACCTTAGAATAATTTTAAGAATTAGGCTAATTTAAAATATGAGATGAGCTGCAGGTTCTACAAAGCATCCCACTGCCGTCATTATACAGTATTTATTTGATGACTCACAGGGGTTAGCATTAACATGCGACAGCATTTGAAGTATGTTTTGCATGTTCATATTCATATTTCATCAATTCACAGTTCTGAGCAAACATTTTATGTTCCATCATGCTCTGATGTGAACTCGCTTAGTAGTCCTATGGCAATGGCACTGGACAAGCAATTCTGACTCAAGTTCAAAATCCAGCAGAAAAATTCAACCCTGGTCTAGATTTTCTGATGTCCAGATAGTCATTTCTCTTGAGGGAAAACCTTGGAATCCCTGAATCCGAGAAATTGAAGATTCTGCTGGGCAATTCCCCTCTGGTTGGAACCTTCCAAAAGTATCCATTTAAATCAGATAATTTGGAGGGTTCCAGCTGTAGAAGAATTTAAGCAAATAGTGATTTAGGAATAGTTAAACTATCAAATACCTAGTCTCACTCGAGTTACTATTAAACTGATCCCCAAAATAACTACACTCCCTAGTCTCTCCAACCCTCATACCTAATTCCCACCCCCACCACACCCCATCTCATCTTGCACCCTGGTATCTATCCCCTAGGCACGATAACATACATACTTAGCCACCATGGTCACACCTCTGAAACGGTATCTGTGATGCTGCACATTTAACTCTGACTATGGCAACTACTACTATGTAAAATAGGTCTGTCGTCAGGTCCACACTTGCCACCAACCTCATCTCCACACTCGGTACCTTTCCCTGCAATCGCAGGAAGTGTAACACTTGGCCCTACACCTCCCCTCTATCTCCATCCAAGGCTCCAAACAATCATTCCAAATCTGACAGAGATTCACCTGCACTACTTCTAACCTGGTCAATTGCAGATGAGGGGGATATCTAATTAAAACTTACAGAATACTGAATGGCCTAGACAAAGTAGATGTTGGGAAGCTGTTTCCATTGGTATGAGAGACTAGGACCAGAGGGCACAGCCTTGACGTAGTCTTCTGTACATCGGACAGACCAAGCGCGGACTCGGGGATCGGTTTGCGGAGTATTTGTGCTCTGTACGCTCCAATCAAAATCACCTTCCAGTTGCCAGGCACTTCAACACCTCCTATCATTCTCTTGGTGACATGTCCATCCTGGGCCTCCTGCACTGGCAAAATGAAGCCACACGCAAACTGGAGGAACAACATCTCTTATTCCACTCTGGGAGCTTACAGCTCAATGACCTCAACAGAGTTCACCAGCTTCAAACTCTCCCCACCACCAACCTCATTCCATGTCCTGCCCTCCCTTTCCACTGCGCCTCATTGATCTGACCAAAACAGTCCATCTTCTGTCTCACCTATTCATTCCACCCTTGCAACTGACCACAATAACTCCCACCTGCATCCACCCATCACTATCCCCCTGCCCCATCCTCTCCCTCTATTTATGTCTGAGCTTCCTACCCCTTCCCGAGTCCTGATAAAGTGTCCTGACCTGAAATGTCAACTTTCCTGCTCCTCTGATGCTGCCTGACCTGTTTTTCTAGCCCCACATTATATCGACTCTCACTTCCATTATCTGCAGTTTTTAATGACTTCTAATATAGGACATTGTTTGAGTACCCCAAATATCCTGCACTGCAAAGGATCTGAGAAATTTGAGGTACACTTCATTTTTCTAAAGAAGCCCATAAGACCACAAGACATAGGAGCAGAAATTAGGCCAATTAGCTCAGTCATTCAATCATGGCTGATAAATTTCTCAATCACATGCTCCCGCTTTCCTGCTGTCCTAGATACTCAAGGACCTACCTATCTCAGTTTTAAATATACTAATGACCTGACTGCCATAGACTTCTGTGGCAATATATTCCATAGATTCACCACTCTCTGGCTGAAGAAGTTTCTCCTTATCTTCATTCTGAAAGGTCTTACCTTTACTCTAATGCTATGCCCTCGGATCCTAGTCTCTCCTCCCAATGGAGACAGCTTCCCTACTCTACTTTGTCCAGGCCATTCAGTATTCTGCAAGTTTCAATTAGATCCCCCCTCATCCTTCTAAACTCCATTGAGTATAGACCCAGAGTCCTCAAACGTTCCTCGTATGTTCGGCTTTTCATTCCTGGGACCATTTTTGTGAACCTCCCCTGAACATGCTCCAGGGCCACTACATCCTTCCTGAGATAAGGGGCCCAAAACCACACACAATACTACAAATGTCTTCTGACAAGAGCCTTATAAAGCCACAAAGAAGTACATCTCTGCTTTTATATTCAAATCCTCTCAAAGTAAATGCCATCATTGCATTTTTCCTTCCTAACTACTGATTTACCCTGCAGGTTTACCTTGAGAGAATGCTGAACCAGGACTCCCAACTCTCTCTGCACTTCAGACTTCGGAATTTTCTCCCCATTTAGAAAATAATCTATGTCTCCATTCTTTCTACCAAAGTGCACGATCTCACACTTTCCCATCTACCACTTCATTGCCCACTCTCCTAACCTGTCCAAATGCTTCTGCAGCCTCCCTGTCTCCTCAATGCTACCTGTCCCTCTACCTATCTTTATAGTGTCTACAAACTTAATCAGAATGCCCTCAGTTTCTTCATCTATATTGTTAATGTATAAAGTGAAAAGTAGTCATCTCCACTTGACACCAGCTACAATCCTGAGAAGGACACTTTTATCCTCATTTTTTGCTTTCTGCTAGACAGCCAAGCTTCTATCCATGCTAACACTTTGCCTCTGACACCATGGGCCCTCTTCTTATTCAGTAGCCTCCTATGCAGCACCTTATCAAAGGCCTTCTTTAGTCCAGGTAGGTAACATTCATTGGCTCTCCTTGGTCCAACCTGCTCAATACTTCCTCAAAGAATTCTAGCAGATATACCAGGCATGACCTTCCCTTGACCAAACCATGCTGACTTTCTCCTATTTTACCATATACTTCCAAGCATTCAGAAATCTAATCCATCACAATGGATTTCAGGATCTTACCCACAACGGAGGTTAGGCTAATGGGTCTGTAATTTTCCATCTTTTGCCTTACTTGCTTTTTAAACAAGGGTGTCACGTTAGTGACTTTCCAGTCCTCTGGGGCTCTCCCTAATTCTAGAATTCCTGAAAGATCACCACTAACGCCTCCACTATCTCTTCAGCTATCTTTGTTAGAACTCCTGGGTGTAGTCCATCTGGTTCAGGTGATTTATACATCTTCAGATCTTTTAGTTTTTCTAGCACCTTCACCTTGGTGATGGCCACCACACGGTTGTGCCCCTTCACTCTCTTGAATTTTTGGGATATTATTTGTGTCTTCCACCGTGAAGACTGACGTGAAGTAATTATTCAGGTCCTCAGCCATTTCCTTGTTCCCCACTACTATCTCTCCAGTGTCATTTTCCAGTGGCCCAATATCCACTTTTGCCTCTCTTTTGCCCTTTATATATCTAAAGAGACTCTTAGTTCTCCTTAATATTACTGGCCACCTTTTCCCTCCTTATTTCATTTTTTTGTTGTCCTCTGTTGGTCTTTATAAGCTCCCTACTGCCCTCTGCCATATTAGGTGCTTTCTCTTTTGCTTTGAAGCTATCCCTGACTTCCCTAGTCAGTCATGGTTGCCTCATCCTCCCTGTACCATGCTTCTTTTACCACTGGATGAATCTCTGCTGCGTCTCCTGAATTACTCCCAGAAACTCCTGCCATTGCTGTTCCAGTGTCTTTCCTTTTAGGCTCCTCTCCCAGACAATTCTACCCAGCTCCTCCCTCATATCTCTGCAGTTGCCTTTATTCAGCTGTAATACAGTTACTTCTGATTCTATCTTCTCCTTCTCAAATTGTAGAATAAATTCAAGCATATTACGATTATTGTCTCTTAAGGGTTCTTTCACCTTAAGCTCCCTTATTAAGTCTGCCTCATTACACAACACTAAATCCAATGTTGCTTGTTCCCTCGTGGGCTCCACCACAAACCACTCCAAAAAGCCATCTCATAGACACTCCATGGATTCCTTTTCTTGCAATCCACTACCAACCTGATTTTTCCCAGTCCACCTGCATATTGAAATCCCCCATGATCACTGTAACTTTGGTATTTTAGATTACATTACAATGTGGAAACAGGCCCTTCAGCCCAACAAGTCCACACCGACCCGTCGAAGCGCAACCCACCCATACCCCTACATTTAGCCCTTACTTAACACTACGGGCAATTTAGCATGGCCAATTCACCTGACCTGCACATCTTTGGACTGTGGGAGGAAACCGGAGCACCCGGAGGAAACCCACGCAGACACGGGGAGAACGTGCAAACTCCACACAGTCAGTCGCCTGAGTCGGGAATTGAACCCGGGTCTCTGGCGCTGTGAGGCAGCAGTGCTAACCACTGTGCCACCATGCCGCCCACTATTTCTTGCACCCCAGCTCCTGGCTACTATTTGGAGGCCTGAACATAACTCCAACTATGGTTTTTATTTTAAACTTTGTGGTTCCTCAATTCTACCAACACAGATTCTACACCATCTGATCTTACTCTTGATTTAATTTCATTTCATACAAATAAGGCAACTCCACTCCCTCTGCCTACCTGCCCATCTTTTTGATAGGAAGTAGATCCTGGAATATTCAGCTCCCAATCCTGATCCCCTCGCAGCCACGTCTCAGTGATGCCCACCAAGTCATATTTGCCAATTTCGATCTGCACCACAAGCTCATTTATCTTATTCCTTATACTGCATTCACGTATAATGCCTTTAGTCCTGTCACAAGCATGGAGCTCTACCTTAATATTAGAAAAGAGGAACGGGATGGCCTTCTGTAAATCCGACTCCATATTTTGTCTACACTCCGACTCTAGTTCTGTGATATAGGCAGTGCTGTGATTATATATTAGAATACAGATAATCAAAGGTCTCGTCTAATAACTTATGAATTTGAATAAAATGATTGAAAGACAAAAAAAAAGCTGTGAATCTGCTGAATTACTATAAAACCACAACTGGATCAAATTCTGGTCTCTTTCCTGGCCTATGTATTACTCTTTTGCAGGGCCACTGTTGTAGGATTAAGATTCTGGACCTCATTTACAAACGGTCCTGTGGGTGTCCCTATCCCACATGGACTGCAGTGGTTCAGGAAGATGGCTTATCGCCATTGTTTCAAGGAGAATTAGCAATGAACAATAAATGCCTAGCCAGCAATGCTTACATCCTGTGAAACAATAAAAACAACTATATATGTTTAACATACCACAGTATTTTCCTGAACAGAGTACTGACAACCAATGTTCCAAACTTAATCTCCACAAAAAGCTATACAGGTAAATTACTTTTATTTTCAAATGTCCTTGAAATACATCCCTTTATATTTGCCTCTAGTTATTGAGATAAAAGGCCATTATTCAAAGATTAGGTAATCTAGCAGTATTATAACGCCTGAGCTGCTTAACTGTGCAGCAATCTCGAAGTTCTCATGCAGACCAGGCACAAGTTACTTGTTATAAAAATTGCTTGCGCATGGCCACATAACAAAGCTTAAAGTGCTTACATACTTTAATGCATCAGTTGTACACTATAAAGAATACACAGGGGTTACTTTGCTTACAACCTAATGCACTGTATCACAGACAAGAAAATAACTGTCTATCTAGAACATGGGGGCAGAGTCTAGAAATTAGGGCCAGACCATCCAGGAACGATATTAGGAATTGCTTCTACACACAAAGGGTTGAGGTGTTTATAACTCTCTTCCACAAATGGTAGATGATGCCAGATCAGTTGTGAATTTTAAATCTGAGAAAGATCAATTTTTGTTAAGTAAAGGTATTAAGAGATTTGCGCCAGAGGCAGGAAAAGGAGCTAGGCCACAGATCAACCATGATCTCATCTGATGACAGAACAGACTAGTGGGAGGGGGTTGAATAGCCTAATCCTGCACCCATGTTCCACTGGATACCAGACAAAGAAAAGGTGAAAATAAGTGGGGCGGCATTTCGGGTCAGAGGTTAGCACTGCTGCCTCACGGTATTAGGGACCCGGGTTCGATTCCACACTCAGGTGACTGTCTTTGTGGAGTTTGCACATTCTCCTAGTATTTGTGCGGGTTTCCTCTGGGTATTCTAGCTTTCTCCTACAGTCCAAACATATGCAAATTAAGTGGGTTGGCCATGCTAATTTGCCAATAGTATCTAGGGATATGCAGGCTAGGTGGATTAGCCATGGGTTACAGGGATAGGGTGGGGACTGTAGGGATTGGATGAAGTACTCCCAGGTAGCCTGTTTCCCTCCCATGTTTATTGCAACATTGTAGTTCACATAATCAAGTTTTCATTTTAATTTGTAGCCAAACTCAGTTCTGCATTCATTTCCATTAGAATGTACAACAGCAACCATAAGGTTAGAGCACTGAGCTCAAGGCAACACATTTACCCAAACTAAAGTTACAATGTCTCAGTCTTGTTTGACTGGTTTGGTTGGTGACCTGAATTAGATGGATGAATCAAAATCTAGTCCCTCTATCTTTTTTTAACACCAGGGTGAATAAATAGGAAGGATGTTATCATGTATTGAGATAGTAAGGAGTTAATCAAGTACACCTTTTCAACCAAGAATTAGGAAGAAGTTGCTCATCCCTGCTAAGGGTTAACGAGATTCTTTCATAATAGATGATATGGAGCAGACATTAAACTATTACTTTGCTCCTTTTTTTAAGAATCCCAACAGTGTGGACTCAGGCCATTCTGCCCATCAGGTCCACACCAACCCTCCGAAGAACATCCCATCCAGACCCATCCCTTAACCCTGCTTTTATTAAACTCACTTCATTATATGCTTAAGTATACATAAAACATAGATTAGGATGATCATCTCTCAAAAAAAAACCCCAAAACAATAGTGCATTACTTACATGATTGCCTTGAAGATTTTCCAGTAGAGAAGGATCGTGAAATGCATTTTCGCCATTTGATGATTCACCTTTCCTTGAGTGAAAAAGAATAAAATGAAAAATCTATTGGAGATGTTTCACCAGTTCACAGTCTATCTTTAAGATGATACAAATCATATGCTGTAAAAGTACTTTGAATAGCAAGGCACGATATCATGAGGTATCAGTGTTAGACAAAAGAAAATCCATTGCCAGGAAGCACAAAATGCAATTTCAAGATTTTACTATCTGAATATCTATTCCAATGACTACAATAATTCAATTTTCGCAAAAAATCAATACTCTGTAATGAACTATAAAAGTGTTGTTTTTAAAAAGGACTGCAAGTCTAGACTGAAAACAAATTTCTGAAAAACAATTTGAAGTGTGGATGCACCATTGACAGAGTGTTTCTTTAAAAAAATAAGACAGATCATATTTACTTCAAAGTTCTATAAACATTGAGAGTTTCGTGTCTAGTGCACTCGAGATGCAGAAAATTCTAGCTAATTAACTGGCAGCTCTCTTTCTTGAAGAAAAGTTGTATACTTCTGGGTATGGTTTCCCTTCAACTTTCTACAGGAATAATTCTCAACCTATCTTTCAACATTATCTTGAATCCAACAACAGAAATGAGTGCCATACAAATTTCCCAATTGGTTTTGATCCTAAATTCTTTCACTTCAAAAGCTTCACCACATATGTGGGAGGGGGATTCCAACAAGAAATTTTTGCTGAAATACTCAGAACTGAGAGGAACTCAAGAACAAGAACTATGTACTTCAAGAATAAATACCATGAAAAGGATGAGAAAGACCAGATATAAACGAAAGTAATTTAGCACTCTTCCATTTATTTACCCATCATATACATCTTGATTTTGTGGGCATCAGTCATGCCAGAAAATGGAACTGGACAGCACAGTCAGCTTGACATGCTAGAATCCTTAGCAAATGTTTCTGAACGTAATACTTAAAGAAAGCATGGGGTCTGTTGTACTTTTTTTAAAAAGGTGCAATTATTTTGATGGCTCGAGCAAAACCAAAATGTACTTTTAATCCGTAACTCCTGACTCACTGCAATAAAGCAAACCATTTATTTACATTTCTGAAAACTGTCACCTCCTTGGTGATATCCATAGAACAAAAATGTGTTCCAAACATAAGGATGGCAAACATTTTCTTCCACTTCTGAGGAATCACTAACAGGGAAATGTTTTGGCATTTTAAAATTTTAGCAATCCAGAGGTCTGGACTAAAAACCAAAGAATGGGAAATTCAGTGTTACATATCTGGAGAAAAGTTAGTATTCAATACAACATGACTAAAAAGAATGTCTGCTACTGTTCACACATTTACTTTGTTCTACCCAGTAGAAACAAAGCAAATACCAGAGTTTTAATAATATCTGTTCTTGGATATGGACAGCATTGGAAAAGCTACATTTACTGTCCTTCACCAGTCCTCTGAAGTGGTGGTAGGCTCCTTGCTTGAATTATTGCTGTCATTATGGTGATGTTCTCATTATGACCTTTAGTAGCTGATTTTATGACTTCGACCCTGCAACAAAGGTTCAATATATAGCCACGGCAGAGTAGCACGTTACTCAGAGATGATAGTGCTCCCATGACTTATCTTCTGCTAGAGGCTATACATGAGAGCGGAGAGGCTAAAATAAACTTGTGATTTGCTGGAATGCATCCTAAAGATTATAGTTGCTGTAGCCATCATACCCAACAGCCGAATTGAGATACCTTTTACAATCAATCATTCCAAGTATAAAACTACACCCAAACAATTGAAAGAATAGCAGAAGAACATATTCATTATTATACAGTCTTTACATTTTCAAGGCTCAAAGTTTAACTGTCATTACAGTTTGTTAATTTTGGTGGTATTGGACTATTCCCAAATCTTGTGTTACATTTTTATTTCTTTTCAGTTCCATAGCAGTTAGCCATTGAGAGCTGAGAGTAACAAAGAGTGATGTTTGGCAGTGATCCTGCTAAAGAATGGCAGAGATGATAGTCTCTCTTCTGGAGTGCCTACCTATTTTAGGTTTGTCAGGTATCTGAGTAAATCTGGTCATGAGGACCAAGAATTAATCACAAGTTCTCCACAGCTGAATGTTGCCTTTATATAGAGATGCCACCTCTTTATTTCTCACCAAGGAAATGCAAAAGATGAGAGCTGGAGGAAATACTTTTAAATTTGCATACTTTAAATGCATCAGAAATCTTGACTCACTGACAAACATTATCACAAGGACTGAATCAAAAGTTCAACTTAAAATAACTTATTCAATCCTAGGGGGAAGTAGTCCAGCTCCCTGAGCTTGGAATTCTGTGAATTAATGACATATTTCTCAGAAGTCTATGATGTTTTAACAATTTGTCAATAACTGCAAAAGAAATGAACAGTCCATTTCTGCAAGATTCCACATGGCCCAATAAAGCATCCTGCATGGATGAGGTCAGCATGAAGCCACTCATGCAGAAATAACTCCATTGAGCCTAAATGACAGGAAGCATTTCACAGCGTCTTCATGTCACAAAATCCTTCCACCTGTCCTTCAAACCAAGCTGACCAGAAACATTGGGTAACCAGAGAAAGATTTGTTTAGGGTTTGGAATATTTCTGCAGCACTCATTTTCTTTAGTGCCTGTAACATAGCTTGAATAAGTTCCAAACAAAAATAGCTTTGAGAGCTCAAAGTTCGAGACATAACGTCCCCATTATATTCATGTACGGGTCTGCCCGTGGCTTCAATGTCAATCCCAGAATATTAAACATAAGATAAAAGAAGCCTGTAACAAAGGAAATGCAAGAATCATGGGGGCATCTTGCTCATGTAGACTGGACAAACTGAATCAGCAAAATTGCTTAAAGGTTGAATTCATGGAATCCATTTTAAGAATACTATATTCAGGAAATCAGGAAAGATGCTATTTGAGGCCATGTTTTGTGAATAAGACAGGTTTTATTAGTAACCTGAAAGTAAGTAATCCTCTGGGAAGGTGTGATCATAATATGGTAATTTCATATTACATCTGGCAGCTACATTCAAACGTTTGAGTAAGCGATTAAAAAAAAATAAAACTAACTACATAGATACAAGGGTCAACCGAGGCAAGTAGATTGGGAGACTAGATTAAAAGCAATGATTGTGAATCACCCTTGGTGATTAGTCAAATACATTTTCACAAGTGTAAACAGATTCACATTATGGTAATATTAATAGCAGCTCTAGATGGGAGTGAAGGAAGTGATTCATTCATGACTAGCTGGAGTGATTAAGGACGGATTAAAGTAGAGGCTTAAAGTATTAGTGTGGATAATAAGGCTGAGGATTAGGAGGGTTTAAGATACCAAAGGGTGAACAAAAACTGGATAGAGGGAGAAAACAGAATACAAAGATTTTTATGAGCTTCTGTAAACACGTAAGAAAAGGAAAAATAGCACAAGCAGGGATGCAAAGGAATCTGAAATTCCACCAAATTTGTCAACCATTCTGAAAGATAATGGAAACATTTCAGAATAGTTATGCAAATTGACATGCTCTTCAAAAAAAGGAAAGGATGAGTATGGCTACCTATGCAGATATTGAAGAAGCTTCTGCTGGTGTGGTTCGAGGCAGCCAAAGCAGAGAGCATTCACATCTCCAGTCCAATCCTGCAGGAAAGGTAGTCACACTGGCAAAGAGGCTGGGACACAAGAAACTCACTTGCCATGATGGATGAATTGATTTAATACAAAACACAGCATCATCTTGCATGTGACAAGTGGTAAAGGTACAGAAGTTATGGCAGTAAAGGCAGCTGCTTGGCTTCAAAATGGTCTCACTCATGTCCAGAATAAATATCCATCAAGACATACTTAACACAGATGAAACCTGATTGTTTTTACTGTTTTTTGCCAGGTCACACTTGTATATTAAGTGTGAATTATATAATAGTGGACAGTGAAGCAGGGAATGTATCACTGCAATGGCCTGTACCAATGAAAAGCTGATAGGAAATTCCAAGAAGCCACATTGTTTTGCAAATATCAAAGCACCATCCATACAGTAGGGGCTAACAAAACCAACTGGATGCCCTCCAGCACTTTTTTGAATTGTGGAATAGAGAAGGAAGGTCAGCATCATTACAGTTAACTGCCCCACCACCCCAACCACAGAGGCCTCAATAGCATCAAACTGATGCTCTTGCCTCCAATAACTCAGTCAAGGACCAGCCAACGGATCAGAGGATATTTAAGAACATGAAACCCCACTACAAACAGCAACTGATCTCTCAGGTTATCAAAGCTATTGATAAGAAGCAAGAGTACACCTCAAATCTTCCAAAGGCCCTGTTCATGATGGAGGAGGCAAGTAAAATGATGACGAAAGCACAAATTGTTTCCACTACATTGGGTTCAAGTGAGCTATGACTGCGAAAGATGTTGCAAATGAAGAGGAGCAGGATAAGGCTAACCAATCCAATTATGAGTCGCCATATGCTCTCTTGCAGTTAATTGGCATAGAAATTTCATTAAAGTGAACTGTGTAAATTTAGGCAGAAAGTTCATCAACTGAGGAGGTACATGACGCTAAAGCACCCAAAGAATGTTGCAGCTTCCCTGCTGGTCTCCCTAGCTGAAGCCACAATGGTGGTCTGGGAAAATGCCCTGAAATTATGTTCGATTGCACTGACAACATGGATGATATCTGTTTGAAGACAGAATGCCAAATGGAAGAAGATTACTGAGCTTATCCAGAGCCAACTACTGACATTTTTCAATGCTTTTAACAAGGTCACATCATTGCAAGCTGTGAACAAACTGAATAAATTGTTCATATATCAACAGCTTCACTCTCTTTTCATTTGGCACTTTTCTGACATGGATCATGATTGAGGCAAATCACATTACAAAAGGAACTCCTTGGTTATTGTAAAGCTCCATTTTGGGAGGCGATGGCCTAGCGGTATTATTGCTAGATCATTAATTAGATTAGATTTTAGATTATTAGATTAGATTACATTACAGTGTGGAAACAGGCCTTTCGGCCCAACAAGTCCACACCGACCCGCCGAAGCGCAACCCACCCATACCCCTACATTTACCCCTTACCTAACACTACGGGCAATTTAGCATGGCCAATTCACCTGACCTGCACATCTTTGGACTGTGGGAGGAAACCGGAGCACCCGGAGGAAACCCACGCAGACACGGGGAGAACGTGCAAACTCCACACAGTCGGTCGCCTGAGTCGGGAATTGAACCCGGGTTTGTAGTGCGGAACCTTTGAATAATTTTAAGGCAGAGATATATAGATCCTCCTTAAGACAAGGGGTAGGTCAGAATGTGAATTTGAGGCACAGATAGATCAGCCATGGTCTTATTGAATGACATAGTAGGCATGAGATACTGAATGGCCTCCTCCTTCTGATTAGTATGTATATACCTTTTATTTGACACCGATTTGGATTTTGAAAGTATGTTTCAGATCTTCTACTCAAGATATTTGATTTGGAGGTGTAGGTGGTGTCATCGATATAAACCCAGTGCTCTGGGCTACTTCTCTCAATTACACGTTGATATTAATTAATATTATTTACAGTAAAATCCAGTTGAAAACCAAGGAGAAGTCACAAAAGTAATTTTTTTCAAAAAAAATTAAATCACGGAATGAGGAATCGCTGGCTAGGTCAGCATTTATTGCTCATCCATAATTACCCAGAGGCAACCACATTGCTGTGGGTCTAAAGTCTGCAGTCACATGTAGGCCAGACCAGGTAAGGATGGGAGTATCCTTTCCTAGAGGATATTAGTGAACCAAATGGGTTTTTCCTGCAGTTGACAATGATTTATGGCTATCATTAATCTCTTAATTCCAGAATTTTATTCAGTTCAAATTCCACCATCTGCCATGATGTGATTTAAACCTGGGGCCCCAGAATATTACCTGGGTCTCCTGATTTGCAATCAAAAAACTCATCCTGATCTGGACATTTGCTAAAAACAAATTGGCACATAAATCCAGACCTGGTCAGGCAAATATTCTGCCTTCCATATTTGTTGAAGGAAAAACTGTGGAATATGTTGAGCACTTCACAATCATCTCCCTCAAAAGGAAGAGGCCCAAAACTGAATCAATCATGCCAGTTCAGCCTTTTAAAACTATGGCAGTATGTTTGGTAACAACTTCCGTAAATCAGCAAAAGTAATCGTGTACAGAACAGTTGTCGTCACCATGTTCCTGTATTGCAACAAGACATGGGACTGTGTACCAGTGACACATAAAAGCACTAAAAATTGCCTCTGCTGCATCCTTCACATTGAAGGAGAAGACACTGCGCAAATGTTAAACAAATTAAAGTAAAGAACTGTGGATGCTTAAAATTAGAAACAAAAACAAAAACAAAAACAAATTGCTGGAAAAAAACTCAGCAGGCTTGGCAGAATCAATGGAGAGAAAGTAGAGTTAATATTTCAGATCCAGTAATCCTTCGTCAGATGGTCTATTTGAATCTAGCTCCACAAGTATTCAGGCAGACTCAAATTTGACAGACACTACATTTCTGGATGGCTGAAAAACACACCTGTGCAGTATTCTACTTTGTCAACACTCAAAGTGACCAGTGTTCTAGCAGAAGACAAAAACACTCTTCAAAGATAAAAATCACACAACACCAGTTTGTAGCCTATTAGGTTATGGACTATAAACTGATGTTGTGTGACTTTTAACTTTGTCCACCCCAGTCCAATACCGGCACCTCCACATTACCCTTCAAAGACACTCTGAAGCTCTTCTTGAAACACAACAGCATCAACTTTAATGACTGGGAGGAGCTTGCTGCCAGGTAAAACAATATTTAAAATTACTGAGGTGTCAAAATTAGTTATGTTAAAGTTTATATGTTATTCAGAAAAATCTACAAAACAAAGATAAAGACACTTACCCATAAGCAATCCCTGCAACTGTACACTTCTTAAACTCCATAATATTGCAGGTTAAAGTTCCAGTCTTATCTGAGAATATATATTTCACCTGTTAAAACATGAATCAATGTTTTATTGATGAAGTAAAACTATGCGAGTTAATATCAATACAGTAAAAGTTAATGGTTGGTATTGAATAGAGACTTCAATTACTTGATGAGACAGTCCCAAGTGCTCAGAAATGAGATGGTAAATATATCTTACAAAATGAAGTAATTTCGATAAAGTTCAGGACCATCCAATTCACACCTGCATTATTTTGTGACAAACTTGAAAGAAAGTTGAAATTCAACTGTTAACATTTCAGGTCGAGTGACCCTTCCTCAGAACAACAGTTCTGAGGAAGGGTCACCGGGCACGAAGTGTTAATTCTGATTTCTCTCCATAGATGCTGGCAGACCTACTGAGCTTTTCCAGCAATTTTGGTTTTTGTTTCTGATTTATAGGATCTGCAGTTCTTTTGGTTTTGAAATTCAACTATTGGTTTTCATCTGTCTAGCATCACAACTTGCATTTCCATAATTGGTTAAAGAAAGTCCCAGAGTACTTCATGCAAGTGTGATTGTATGAAAATTGTCAATAACCCACAGGAGATATTAAGAAGGGATATTGAAATGAGCCAACGTAGGTCAGAGAGCCAGGAAGTCATTGGAAAAGTAGAATCTGAAGACATGACTGATGGCATATACGTATATGGAAGACAGGAAACAGTTCAGGAAGTGTTATGATGATGGAATTATGTCATCTTTATGTTGGAAATAATATGGAGCTGAAACACAGCTCAGGTTTAGATGAGGTACCAATGCTGGGAAAGCTTGGTTCAGTCTGAGGTAGCATTTGGGGAAAAGGATTTGATTAGTGGCAACAAAATGCATGGATGACGTGCAAAGGGCTGTAGTAGAACTTGCAAAGACTACAGCTTCAACCTTTTCAATGTCAAACTGGAAGAAATTGTATTTCATCCAGTAATGGATGAGTAGGCTACCACAAAGGCAACGATGGGGTTCACAGCGATAGTAGTGGGGTCAAACTGGGCATCACCAGCATACTTGGAGAACAAGAAATTCAGTCAGTTTTAACTATGTGCCTCGGATAAGACATAGTTGAATAGTTTCAAAAGTACATAAAATAGTTTTTCAAGTGTACAATTACCTGTCCTAATTCTTCATTTAGGTTGGATGTTCGGGCCATGGCAGGAGTATTTGTTGGTTGATATATCATGTCCATATCCTGGTTAGGAGAAGTAAAACACATACTGTTCTGACCATTTGCAATCATTTGTGAATTGCCACAATTAAATTGTCCTTAGCTGCTGTCAGGGATTTCTAATGTCATTTTAAATCACACTTTTACAATGAGGAGGAAGGGCAAAAGATTACAATTATATAAAGTCTCTCATGTCACAACAACTCTTCAATTTACTGCTTAGAGTTTATAAATGTTTTGGAGGACTTTTTGTTTTCTATAAGACCTAACAAAATCTAAGGAAACTATGAACAGTTCAAACCAGAAGTGAATGCTGATGAATATTATCTCTCTCCATATTTTACACTCATCACACCATTATGCACATCTTGGTACTCTACTCACACCATTCTTCATGTGCATGACCATTAGTTACCATATGCAATCTGTAGTATAATTTTTGCTTTTAAAACTAATAATTAAAAAAAACTTAAAATATTGCAATGTAGCAAAAATCCAATTAGGCAACCGCACAAATAATGATTTTCCCCAAAACATTCAGTGGATACAAATAAAGCCAAGACTAAAATGGGGTCAATTTCAAAGCATGGGAGCACTGTAAACATGTCACAATGCCGAAAATCTCAAGAGTTGGAAACTGAAGGACTCCAGCAGAAGCAAACAAACAAAATTAGTGGACACATTTTATCTTATAGCCAAATACGCTGAATAAAGTCTGAGGGAAACATGCAGGAGTTACATTAAATATAACTTGGAGAAAATGCATGCAGCTGCAAAGCTTTTGACGTAGATAGATCTTTTCTCAGTCTCAAATTTTAAAGAAAAAATAAACCTTATACCTACCCAGTTAATGAAAAATGCTTGGATAAACTTTACAACCTCTAATGTAACTAATAGACTGATTGGAATGAGGTTATTGAAGAGGATGATGAAGGTTAAGAAATTCAATCCAAAGTAGGAGACTCCACTACCTGTGAAGAAAATGATGTTTTATAAAAATAGTGATAGGGATTGCAATTTGCAGTGAAATTTGCTTAGGAAATTAATAAAGGCATTCAATGGCACGGATTTTGCTGTAATAATAATGGCGAGGTGAATGGCACTTATCATTATGACAGAATAAATATGATGGCAACTTCTGGGATCCATGCATGTGCAATAATGTGGCTATTCAATCACAGGGTGCTCTGTTGCAGACCTTGCCTGTAGGGTTGGCATTGAAAACATACTAATTATCCATTAGGTCTGCATTAAAAGCTGTTGAAAATGTTAGGGTTGTGCATTCAGAACTGAATTTTTAAAAGGATAATAATTACAAACAACAGCTCTTGCCTCCATGTAATGTTTTAACCCTTCTTTCGCAGGATGCTGCTGCTCATTTTTGTTAAGTAATTTTAATGAAAATTATTTTAAGTTTGTCTGTTATTTATCTCTTTTAGTTCCATTTGGATGTTTCAATGATTATTCTATTTCCTGTGCAATTAACAAAAAGGTAATTTATACTCGCTAATGCTTCAGTTGCAGTCCATGTCTCTGAGAATCTTTGAAGCTGATTGTTTAAGAGTCTCATTGCAATATGCCCTGTGCAGAATCCCTGGATATCCTGTTGGGGGTACTGCATGGATCCAGATACGGGACTAGTACAGAACCTCGGCTGGTAAACCTGGGAAATGCCCCGAGATGCTATAGAAGTGAAACAAACTGTGAAAGCCATTTCTTTGCCTTTGACAGAAAATCCGGCCATTGTTTGAACATTGACATTCTAAGTTCACATAGTCTTGCAAAACTGATAAATTGTTTAATTTCATTTATTTTACACACTATATCGAAGCAATTGAACACTATTAAGAAATTTCAATAGTTACAACATCACAGGTCCATTCTTTACTCTTAACAAATGTATCACACTTACAGGTTTTACTATATACATTGTTCAATGTGTAGCTTTCTGCAAACGTCACTGATTACAGCAAATGAGTAGGGATCCAGCAATATTTTCCACTTAAGCCAACTGTAACATTTAACACACATTTACTTAAAAAGCCAGAATTCTTACAAAAGTAGGGCAGTTTAACAGGTGAGCTTTTCTTCCCAACAATCTAATCGCAACTCAATTTCCTCAGTTGGCATCCATTGGCTACACAAGACAGCCATTCATGTATCAACAGACAGCTCACTGTGACCAAAGAGCAAATTGTGGAGGCATTGCAGCAGATATCATTGCAGCAACAAGAAAGATGGCAGAAGGCTTTAAAAAAGGAATAAGAACACTGATGCATGGAGAAACAGGAGTTTCGTAGGCTTTAGCAGAGATCAATTTCTACAAAAATTAATGGATGAAGTCAAGTTTTGAAGGAGTGGAAGCCTCTGCTTGCTCCTCTCATTGCGTTTCTGTTTACCAGGTCATTGGCGCAGCTAAACTAAACCAATGTTTGTGAGAAGATTTGTAGCTCGGGTGCTCGTTGTTGTGGTTCTGTTCGCCGAGCTGGGAATTTGTGTTGCAGACGTTTCGTCCCGTCTAGATGACATCCTCAGTGCTTGGGAGCTTCCTGTGAAGCGCTTCCCAACATTTTCCTCTGACATTTATAGTGGTTTGTCTCTGCCGCTTCCGGTTGTCAGTTCCAGCTGTCCGCTGCAGTGGTCGGTATATTGGGTCCAGGTCGATGTGTTTGTTGATAGAATCTGTGGATGAGTGCCATGCCTCTAGGAATTCCCTGGCTGTTCTGTTCTCTTGATGTACCATACATCAAGAACATTTCTGAACTGACAGCCAAACTACTACGACCACTAGGACTCATAACAGCACACAAACCAATAGCCACTCTCAGACAACAACTCACCAGGACAAAGGACCCAATACCCAGCATGAGCAAAACCAACAGTGTACAAAATCCGATGCAAGGGCTGCACAAAACTCTACATAGGACAAACAGGAAGACAGCTAACGATCCGTATGCATGAACACCAACTCGCCACGAAACGAAACGACCAGCTATCCTTAGTAGCCACACACGCAGATGACAAGCAACATGAGTTCGACTGGGACAACACTACTATTATAGGACAAGCCAAATGGAGAACAGCCAGGGAATTCCTAGAGGCATGGCACTCATCCACAGATTCTATCAACAAACACATCGACCTGGACCCAATATACCGGCCACTGCAGCGGACAGCTGGAACTGACAACTGGAAGCGGCAGAGACAAACCACTATAAATGCCGGAGGTAACATCAAAAGAAGCGCTTCACAGAATGCTCCCAAGCACTGAGGATGTCACCTAGACAGGGGACGAAACGTCTGCAACACAAATTCCCAGCTCGGCGAACAGAACCACAACAAACTAAACCGATTACTACTGCATACCAAATGGCTCCATGGAGAGATAGAAATAAGGATTGATATAAAGGTGAATCTCTACCTTGCTATAATTTGCATATGCTTGATGGAAAGGGCTCCAGTTGACAATAGGCCGACATGGGCAAAATGAAGTTTGATTTGGGGAGACAAAACTGTATCTGACACTCCCATTTTCCTATCTCTTCTGTCACTGCCTGTCCAATTTCAAGCAAGAATTGTTGTACTTCAAGTAACAAAATATTCAATTGAAATTGGAATACTGGTGACAGGATTTTGCCTGTTGTAAGTGCAGACTTGGCAAATCTACCCCAAGGCCCCATAAGAGCAACACAACACAACTGAAATTATTTCAGATAAACAAACTTGCTTCCCAGAACCTTGCACATTGAGGATGGAACATTAAATTTTGGGGAAAGTGGTAATTTTCAGCTTTACAAAAGTAGTGTACACAAAAAGTTACAGCATTATGGAGACCTAGCCAAAATGGAAACTTGAGTTTCGGTGTATTATTCCATTTAACTATACAGGAAGCAATGTGATTTGCCACATTACCGCTTCCCAAATAATTCAACTGACATTTTTAGTTTATTGCCAGCAAATCTGTAATATATATGATGTAGCTTGTGTAGTGTGTAAAGTTAGACTTGGAATTTCAGAGCAGCTGTTAATATATTACAAAGTTAGTAACACCAGAGCTGGTCATCTCCATCGGTGATAAATTGATACAGGAACTAGTGGCAGCCAAGAATTTTGTTTACCTTGCTTCTCAAAGGTATCATGAAGAAAGATGGATATTTAAGTTTGAGGCCAGGACAAACATACTTCAACAGGAAAACACACAAGTGCATGATGTATAATCCTTTAAAACATCTGCTGTCCCTTAACTGGTAATGCTTATAGTTGAGTTGGCAGGCAAAAGAGATCACTTGTAGCTGACCCAGATAGCAAAGTGCTTTCAAAGCGAATGAAAATATAGGGGACATTATTTTCTGCCCTTTTTGAAAATTGTGCAAAGTCATGTGAAACAACCAGTAAAATTTGGAAATGTTGACAATTTAAAAAATATGGCAACACAAACAGACAAAAAAAGCTGTCAATTTGTAAGAACTGAAATAAAAGGCTATGACATCAAAATCAGATCTTCATGGCAATTCAATAAGTTCAATTTATTTCTATTTTACTGAATTCAAACAAATTTTCTAGCATGCTGAATTCTATTCCATCATTCAAGTTTTTGTTTTGTCAAATATCACGTTCAATGGTCTCAAGGGGGATATTTCACCTGGGAGCAGAAGTTGGCCATTTGGTTTCTTGAGCATGCTGTGCCATTCAACAAGATCATAGTTGATCGATTCTTGGTTCACAATCCACATTCCTGTTTACTCCCGCTAACCTTTGATTCCTCTAACAAATGTCAACTTATCAATACCTTAAAATACTCAATGACCCTGCTTCCATCACTTTCTGAGGCAGAGTGTTCTAAGTTTCTCAATACTGTGAGGGGAAAAAAAAACTCATCTCTGTCTTAGGGATCACCTTTTTAATTTTAAAACAGTGACTCCTGGCTCTGGACTCACCCAAAAGAGTTTCCACAATCTTGGGAACAGCAGACAAGATCTTATATAATTTAATCAAGACACCCCTTTCTCTTCCAAACTCCAGAGAAAATAAGCCTAGGCTGTACAAAATTTCCTCAGAAGGCAACCTGCTCTTTCTAATAAACCTCCTCTAAACTACCTCCAATGTGTTTATATCCTTCCTTAAAGAAATCAAAACTGTCGTGTGGCAGACATGGGTCAACACCTTAGAAATGTGAAGTATAACATTCTGACTTTTATTTTTAGTTTGTTTCAAATTAATGTATAGAATTCCATTAGCCTTCTAAACTTCTTGCCTCACTAAATAATTTTTGTGAACCACGCATCAGAATATCCAGATCCATCTACCCTTGGAAATTTACAGTCATAAAAAGTACTCAAATAAACTGGTTACATCATTTCCCTTTCACAAAAACATGCTGACTTTCCCTAAACATAACCACCTTAATGATGGATACTAAAACCTTCCTCCTGACAGATAAAGTAGTCTGCAAGTTTCCGGTTATCTGCCTCTTTCCCTCCTTGAAATGAAGGATTATATTTGCTATTTTCCAGTCTGATGGAATCTTCCTTGAATCTATCAAATTTTGAACAACCAACAAATCTCCTACCTCAAAAGCAACCTCTGGTAAGACTATAGGATGAATTCCATTTGAACCTAGCGACTTGTCAGTTTCCAGCTCCACCACTGTTTCCCCGGTGATTGTAATTCCTCTATCACTTCCACAACTTTTCTTAGGATGTTTTTTTCTATCCTCCATAGTATAGCAAACCATTTGCTGATTTCATCTGCCATTTCCTTTTTATCTCCTATCACCTCTCCATTCTCACTCTCTCTTGACAGCGTGAGGCGCAGAATGATCTAGATCAGCTTACAACCTTTTGGAAGTCTAAGTATCACTATTCTTGTCTTTCAGTTTTATGGCAACTTGCTACATAAAACCAAACCAAAATCTATTTGTTTCCAACCAGATGGTCCCACAAAAATACCAAATCCAATTTCTCCAAACGTTACATGCTCTTTTTAACCAACCAGTAATCACTTTTGCTTCAATATATTAAAAAATGACATCAATTAATTCCCTACAACACAGCAGTCCAAAAATCCATTACATATTTTTAATTTCAAATAAAATATGCAATTTTTGCAATGTTTGAATTGGTAGTTCGATGGGGTTGAGGCCAATTAGAGACTAAAAAAAATCTTGTTGACACAGAGAGCATTGCTGAATCATTGAGGAGTACTCTGCACTTCTTTTCACTAGTATAGAGAATGTAAGTAACATAAGAGGTGGTGGTAGCATATGGTGGTTGCATTAAAAACAGAGGATGTACTTAAAAGGTTGAGAGGCCACTAAGCAGAAAAGTTGTTGAGTTGAATTGCTGTGTATCTTAGACCACTGATGGAATCAAGGGTGGAAGGTAGAGAGGCTGTGGCTGCAATCTACTAATCTTCCTTGCATAGGGGAATAGTGTTAGTGGGTTGGACAACTGCAAATATTACATATTCTTTAAAAGAAAGAGAGGTGTAAACCCAATAACTACAATGCAGTCAAGCTAATACCGGGGCCAATAATCTCCTACAAAATTAATACACATTTGGAAAAATATGGACTAATATGGACTAACAGCAGACAGCGGCGCGAGCTGGGTGGAAGTGAAGTTGAAGCGCAGAGCTGGTTGGGAAGGTAAGTGATTGATATTTAAGAACTTACCTCGACGCCAACGGTCTTTTCTCAGCAGAGAGCGGCGCGAGCTGGGCGGAAGTGAAATTGGAGCGCAGAGCTGGTCGGGAAGGTAAGTGATTGATATTTGAGTGGGTGTGTTCTAGACCCCAGGCCCAACATAGTAGGGCCTCCCTCCCATCCTCCTCCTCTAACCTAAATTTAAAGTCCACAAATAAACTACTCAGTGTTCTTGTTTTGGAGACGAAGTGTAGAGTAATGGCAGCGCAGGCAGTGGAATGTTCCTCCTGCAGGATGTTTGAGGTAGGGGTGACCACAAATATCCTGCCGACTTCATCTGCAGGAAATGCAGTCAGATCCTGCTCCTCACAGAACGAGTTAGGGAACTGGAACTGGAGTTGAATGAACTGAGGATTACCAGAGAGGCTGAGAGGGTGATAGATAGAAGCTACAGGGACATAGTTACGTCAGAGAACAGAGGTAGCTGGGTAACAGTTAGAGGTGGGAAGGGGAGGAAGCAGGCAGTGCAACGATCCCCTGTGGTCGTTCCCTCAACAATAAGTATACCGCTTTGGATACTGTTGGGGACGGCCTAGCAGGGGTAAGCTGCAGTGACTGGGTCTCTGGCACGAGGTCCGGCTCTGAGGCTCAGAAGGGAAAGGGGGAGAGGAGGAGACTGCTAGTTATAGGAGACTCTATAGTTAGAGGGACGGACAGGCGGTTCTGTGGACATGGGCGAGACTCTCGGATGGTTTGTTGCCTCCCGGGTGCCAGGATCCGAGACGTCCCGGACCGTGTCTTCAGAATCCTTAAGGGGGAGGGTGTGCAGCCAGAAGTCTCTATAGTTAGAGGGACGGACAGGCGGTTCTGTGGACATGGGCGAGACTCTCGGATGGTTTGTTGCCTCCCGGGTGCCAGGATCCGAGACGTCCCGGACCGTGTCTTCAGAATCCTTAAGGGGGAGGGTGTGCAGCCAGAAGTCGTGGTGCACGTTGGCACCAACGACATAGGTAGGAAGAGGGGTGGGGAGGTCATTCAGGAGCTCAGGGAGTTAGGCTGGAAGCTAAAAGCTAGGACAGACAGAGACGTCATCTCTGGGTTGTTGTCGGTGCCACGTGACAGTGAGGCAAGGAATAGGGAGAGAGTGCAGTTGAACACGTGGCTGCAAGGCTGGTGTAGGAGGGAGGGCTTCAGATATTTGGACAATTGGACTGCATTCTGGGGAAGGTGGGACCTATACAAGCAGG
>NC_057710.1:94369769-94380505 GCF_004010195.1 Chiloscyllium plagiosum | reverse complement strand
TCGTACGAGGGTAGGTTGAGAGTGCTAGGCCTTTTCTCATTGGAAAGACGAAGGATGAGGGGTGAATTTATAGAGGTTTATAAGATGATCAGGGGAATAGATAGAGTAGACAATCAGAAACTTTTTCCCCGGGTACAACAGACTGTTACAAGGGGACATAAATTTAAGGTGAAGGGTGGAAGGTATAGGGGAGATGTCAGGGGTAGGTTCTTTACCCTGAGAGTGGTGGGGGCATGGAATGCGCTGCCTGTGGGAGTGGCAGAGTCAGAATCATTGGCGACCTTTAAGCGGCAATTGGATAGGTACATGGATGGGTGCTTAAGCTAGGACAAATGTTCGGCACAACATCGTAGGCCGAAGGGCCTGTTCTGTGCTGTATTGTTCTATGTTCTATGTAATATATGAAAGACAGCATGGATTTGTTGAAAGGAAATCATGTCTGATAACTTGATAAAATGCTTTCATGTAATATGATTTAGGGTGGCGAGGTTGAAGTGACGGATGTGGACTTCCCAACGATGTTTGATGGAGTAATGCATGATAGTTTCAGTACAGAAAATTACAGCTTGCTGAATTAATGGACAGTGACAGCACAGACTTCAAATTACTGAATAGAAAGCAAGGCAGTGGTGAACAGTTGCTTTCTAGAAGGTGGGAAGTATTCCCCAGGGGCTAACATAATAAGACATAGCAGCAGAAATTGGGTCATTCAGCTCTTCAGGTCCACTTCACTATTCAATGAGATCATGGCTGATCTGATAATCCTCAACTCCACTTCACTGTCTTTTAGCTGTAAACTTTGATTCCTTTAACTACTAGAAATCTGTCTATCTCAGCTTTGAGTATACTTAATGATCTAGTCTCTACATCCCTCTTTGATAAAGAATCCTACAAATTGACTACCCGCTGAGAGAAAGACCTCTTCCTTATTTCTGTCTTAAAGGGGAAACTCAGTACTGAAATTATGTCCTCTTGTCCTGGACTCACCCACAAAGGGAAACAATCTCTCTGCATGAGGCCTGTCAAGCCCCCCCAAAGAATTTTGTATAATTCAATAAGGGCTCCTCTTGTTTCTTTAAATCCCAATCTAATCAACAGTCCTCATAAGAAAATCTCTCTGTATCTGGGCTCCAACCAGTGAATCTTCACTGATTGCCCCTAGTATCAGTCTACTTTGCCTTCAATGAGGGGACCAAACTACTCTCAGCACCCCAGCTGTGGTCTGACTAGTGTTTTGTATAGTTTTAACAAGACTTCCTTATTTTTAAGGCTCCAATCCCTTTGAAATAAAAAGGACAACATTCCACTTACCTTCTCTATTACACACTGAACATGGATGTTGGCTTTTTGTGGTTCGTGCATAAGGAACCCATGTCCCTTTGACCTGCAACTTTTTACAGTCTGTCCACTTTTAATTAATATTCAGCTCTTCTATTTTTACAGCCGAAGTGCATAATCTCATATTTTGCCACATTACATTCGATCTGCCAGGTTTTTTCTCCCCACTCACTGAACCTGTCTGTGTCCCTCTGCAGACTCCACTTGTCTCCACACCTGATTTTCTGCCAGCTGCAAACTTACCTATAGTATATCCACTTTCCTGATCCAGGTCACATATTTATTGAATAAATATGACCCCAACACTGACGCCTATGTGGCACTTCATTAGTTACAAGTTGACATCCTGGGGGATGCCTTCTTTATCCCAAATCTGTATTCTATTAATTAGCCAATCTTCTATCTATTTCCCCCAATACTATGAGCTTTCATCTTATTAAGACTGTATTTAACCAAAATTACATTATCATACAAACAGAATACCCCACTAACATCATCCTGGGGTTACCATCCACCAGAAACTGAACCAGACAAGTACTGCGGCAAGTGAGAAGCTAGGCTTCTTGCAGTGAGTAACTTATCTTGTGATTCCCCAAAGTCTGTCCACTATCTACAGGGTACAAGTCAGAAGTGTGACAAAATACTTCCCACTTGCCTGGAAGAGTGCAGCTCCAACAACACTAGAGAAGCTTGACACCATTTAGGACAAAGCAGATTGATTAATTGCCACTACATCCACATATATTCAGTCCCTCCAGCAATGATGCTCAGTAACAGTAGTGTACACCATCTACAAGATGCATTGCAAAAATTCGCCAAGGTTCCTAGAGTAGCACCTGTCAAACGCAAGACCACCACCATCTAGAAGGATGAGGGCAACAGATACATGGCAACACCATCACCTGAAAGTTCCCCTCCAAGCAACTCACTATCCTGACTTGGAAATATATTATTTTTCCTTCACAGTTACTCCGTCAAATTCCTGGAACATCCTCCCCAATGGCATTGAGAATCTGTCTATATGAAATGAACTGCACTGGTTCAAGAAGGCAGTTCACCAACACCTTCTCAAAGGCAACTAGAGATGAGTGATAAATGCTGGCCCAGCCAGCAATACCCACATCCTGAGAGTTTAAAAAAAAGTAGCCTTATATGCAGCACCTCACTGAATAAATAAGTAATAATTAGTAGGAATAGTAACATCAGATAAACGAAACAGGCAGACACGCACCCGAATGAAATTTGGGTGAGGAAATAGGTTTTTATAGAAAACACAGTGAGACAGTTCTCAAACTAAGTGGAACTTTAAATGCAATACTTAACAGAAAAGATTCCATTTGTGGTCAAAACCACCAGTAGGTGGAGCACCACACACTTGTGCACAAAATCACACTGTCACATCAGAGCATTGTATTTCTATGGCTGATACAGTACATTATTGCCAGCAGAACCTCATCCAGAGTACTTCCAGTGATCTCACTTACATGAAGCAATTAGACAGAAAGTTTGGCACTCAATGGGAATATTAAACCTGATGGCATCAGGATGTTACTACTACTACAGTCTCTAAGCCATTTCTATGGCACATTCAATCAATAAGCACATCGACCTGGACCCAATATACCGGCCATTGCAGCGGACAGCTGGAACGGACAACCGGAAGCGGCAGATACAAATCACTATAAATGCCGGAGGCAACATCACAGAAGCACAGGAGGCTCCTGTGGATGTCACTGAGGATGTCACCTAGACAGGGAACGAAATGTCTGCAACACAAATTCCCACTCGGCGAACAGAACCACAACAACGAACACCCGAGCTACAAATCTTCTCACAAACTTTGAACATTTATTTAAACAATATTTCATGCAGCAAACAATTACAGAGGATTCCTTGCCCATACTTCAAACCAACGATTCACCTTTTTTTAAAAAAAAAGTTTTATGATTAAAGCATTTAAATAGATGTCTATAGTGAACAATATTCAAAAAGGATAATAACCTGGATCAGCTTTCTGTGCTGTGGATGCTAAACGGGCAGGTGGATATTTCAAGCGCTGTTAACCACTGTAAATTTGTAAACTCAGTGAATAAGTCGATGAGTATGCATGCAGATACATAGTCTTGAAAGTTGTAATTCCTAATGGGATCATGCCTCAAATGACATCACAGAAGTAACTTGCACATGTATCAAACCATGCACATGCAGTTGGTTCTAGGCCACCATTCTTGTGTTGGGAATATAGACTCCAAATAGAGAAAGAGAACAAAAGCAAGAGAGTCATGCTGACGTTTAAAAAAAAAACTAATTAGGTCTCAACTGGAGCATTCTGAGTAGCGTACTTGAGAAGGAATGTTAGGTCCCAAAAGAAGGTGCAGATGAGATTTGCTGGATTGGCACAAGGGATGAAGGACTTCAGTCACGTGGAGAGACTAGAGAACCTATCATTGATTTCCTTGGAGCAGAGGAGCTAAGAAAATATTTGGCAGACCTATTCAAAATCATGAATGTTTTGATAGAGTAACTAAGGAGGAACTGCATTCAGTGGCAGAATGGTCAGTCATCAGAGAACACAAGTTTTTGACGATAAGCAAAAAGAAACAGGAGAAAACAGGTTTTTATAAAGTGTCCTGTATCTACAGAATGCACTGCCTGAAAGAGGGTATAAGTAGATTCAATAGTAATATTCAAAGTGGAACTGGGTATCCTCTAAGGGAAGCAAATTTCCAAGACTATAGGGAAGAGTGTGGGATTAATAGATAACTTCACCAAAGTGCTATCACAGGCACAATGAAGAGAATGGCTAGGCAAAAGTGAGGACTGCAGATGCTGGAAACAGAGTTTAGATCAGAGTGGTGCTGGAGCAGGAAAATCGACGTTAAAGGCCTTTTGCCCGAAACGTCGATTTTCCTGCTCCTCGGATGCTGCCTGACCTGCTGTGCTTTTCCAGCACCACTCTGATCTAAACAATGAAGAGAATGGCTTTGTTTTCTCCTGTATGATTCTATACCGTTACTTTTTACCGCATACTTTATTCATCACATTATTGCAAATTTGTTCTAGTCACCCACAAGATTCAATTATTTTTCTGTTCATGTACTACACCAATCACCTGTTAGCTATTTCACATTATTGACCATAAACACAGAAGCAGCATGCTGTTCAATTCATTGATTCTGCTCCAGCATTCAATGAGATCATTCAAATAAAGTAAAGTACTGAATGCTAAACATCTGAAAGCAGCGTTTTACTTGTACTACTTCCAATCTAGTCCACTGTATTCACTGCTCACAATGCAGTCGCGTTTACATTGTTAAGATTAAATGTTGATCAGGTGACCGCTTTGTGGAATACCTCTACTCTGCTTGGTTAACCTTGGAATTGTTTGCCATTTCAATATATCACATTGCTCCCATGCTAACATTTCCATTTTTGGCTTGATAGTGTTCCAATAAAGCTCAACAGAAGTTGTAAGAACAACAAAAGAAAAAGAACTGTGGATGCTGGAAATCAGAAACAAATACAGAAATACAGGATGCTGGAAAAAAAATCAGCCGATCTAGCAGCATCTGTGGAGAGAAAGCAGATTTAACATTTGGGGGCCAGTGATTGATAGTGTTCCAATAAAGCTCAACAGAAGTTGTAAGAACAACTAAAGAAAAAGAACTGTGGATGCTGGAAATCAGAAACAAATACAGAAAATGCTGGAAAAAAAAATCAGCCGATCTAGCAGCATCTGTGGAGAGAAAGCAGATTTAACATTTGGGGGCCAGTGACCCTTCTTCAGAGCTGGAGAAACAGCACTGATTCGACATTTCACAGCCTCTACGTTAACTGTTGTGCACTATTTTTCATACATCCTCACAGCACAGCAGACTCATTTTCTTCATTTCACAGCTAACATTTGTATCTATTTTACACAGCTAACAATCCTTTACTATTATTATCACTGCCTTTGTCTTTTGCTCTGAGTACACTCACCATTTGTTCAACTAGCTGTTCCTACCCCATTATCACTTAAATAAAAACCACAATTTTCTAGTTTCTTTCAGATCTACAGAAGAGTCATACTGAATTTGCAACATTAACTGTTTCTCTCTCCACTCTTGTTGCTAGAACTGCTGAGCTTCTTCAGTGCATGAGCAAGGAGCAAGAGTAGGTCACTCAGCCCTTTGAGCCTACTCCACCATTTACTACAATCATGACCAATCTGATTTTAACCTCAACTCTACATTATTTTATATCCCCAATAATTCTTCATCCCCTATTATTTTAATAAGATCATGGCTGATCTGATAATCCTCAATTCCATTTTCTGCATTTTTCCCATTAATAATTAAACATGTGTCCATCTCATCTTTGAAGATTTGTAATGACCCACATCCACAGCCCTCTGCAGTAAAGAATTCCACACATTCACAATCCTCAGAAAATAAATTCCTCCTCATCTGAGATGATGCCATGTGGCCCTCAACTCCCCTATAAAGGGAAGCAACCTTTCCACTTACACCCTGTCAATCCCCTAAGAATTCCCTAAGACTTCAATGAGGATAAGCTCAACATTTTCAACTTTGCCTCATAAGAACATTCTTCTCTGGATTATCTCCAGTGTCAGCACGCTTTCTGTGCCTATGGGAACCAAAACTGCTCATGGTATTCCAGCTATGTCGGACTAGTGCTGTACATAATTTTAGCAAGCCCTATTTTTATAGTCTATTCCCATTGAAATAAAGGAAACATTCCATTTGTGTCACAAATACCCAATGAACATGGATGCTAGCTTTTTGAGATTCATGGACGAGGACCCCATATCACTCTATGCTGCAGATTTCTTCAGTCATTCGTCATTTAAATAATATTCAGCTCCTCTATTCTTCCCACATTATGTATAATCACGACATTATATTTCATCTGCCAAGTTTTTGCCCACTCACAGAACATGTCTATATCCTTCAAATGACACTTTGTCATTCTCACTACTTGTTTTCCTATTTTTGTGTAATCTGCAAACTTAGTTACAATACATTCACTTTTCTCATCCAAATCATTTGTCTCATTTCATTTTGAATAAGGATGTTGTAGTTTTTCAATCCTCCGGGACATTTCCCAAATCTAAGGGATTTTGGAAGCTTAATCCCAGTGTGTTCACTATCGTTGTAGCTACTCCTGTTAAACCTTATGTACAATCATTAGGGACCAAAGTAATTAATATCCTGTAGTCCCATTAGTTTCACTGGTACTTTTTTCTTGAAAGATAGTTATTGGTTTATCTCGTCCCCACTGTGAGCCCGTAATCTCCGAGTATTTTTGAATGTGGTTAATGCGCTTTATTGAAAACTGTTTATTCAACTCTTCTGCTATTTTCAGGTTCCTCATTATTATTTCCTCAGCCTCACTCTCTAAGAGTCCTATGCTCATTTTGACCTCTCCCTTTTCATGAAGGAGCACTGCTTATGTATTACTTGCTCAGTTGTCCTCATTGTTGATTTCATCCTTCCTTTAACCTTTTTGGTCATAATTTGTTGGTTTTTAAGACTTGTCAATCTTCTAATTTACCATTAATCTTTACCATATTCAATAGAGTCATAGAGATATATAGCACGGAAACAGACCCTTTGGTCCAATATGTGCATGCCAACCAGGTATCCTAAATTAATCTAGTCCCATTTGCCAGCATTTGGTCCATATCTCTCTAAACCCTTCCAATTCATATACTCATTCAGATGCCTTTTAAATGTTGTAATTGTACAGGCCTCCAGCTCACTGTACATGTGAAAAGGTTGCCCCTTAGGTCCCTTTTAAATGTTTCCCCTCTCATCTTAAATCTATGCTTTTACTTTTGGACTCCTCCTATCTATTCACCCTATCCATGCTATAAATTTCAAGATCTATTCACCCTATCCATGCTATAAATTTCAATACTTGTTTTTTCTTTCAATTTGATAATTTCCTTCACCTTCTTGGTTAACCACAGGGTGTTTAACCTTTTCCTCGAGTCCTTCTTCCTCACCAAAGCATATCCTACCTGTAAGTTATGAACAATTTACATAAAAATCTGCCATTTCCTCAACTACCCTTTCTGCTAAACTTATTTCCTGTCCACACTAGTTAACCCAGTCTTCATCCCTGTATAATGAGCCTTATTAAAGTTTAGCACAGTTGCTTCTGACCAAGTGCCTCACTCTCAAACTGAATGCAAAATGTTACAATATTATGGTCACTGTTCCCTCGGATACCCGTTAGTCTGAGATCATTTATTAAATCTGCCTCAATTCATACTATCATATCCAAGATAGTTTGACTCCTGGTTGGATCCAAAACCTTCCTCGTGGCTACTTTTGCCAATTTGATTTTCCCAACTACACGAAATGGAAGTCATCCATAACAAGTTTGCTGCCTTTTTTAAAAAAAAACATGCTCTCACTATCTAGTGGTTTATTCTCTGTCCTACAAAATAATCAATGTCTTCTTCCTCTTATTATTTCTTATCCTCACCTGTATGAATTCTACAATGTCCAATACAAGGTCATTGTACATCTTGTTCAAAGAAAGTAATTCTATCACCCTTCCATTCTCACCTGTGCTTTTGAAAATTCACATCTCTAGTATTTAGTTTTTAACTTTGAACGTTTTGTAAGCATATCTCTGAAATGGTGGCCTGAACACTTCCTACTGTCACTCCAAATTTTCTTTCCTGTCATCAATCTGTGCTGCATTCAACTCTACTGAGAAACATTTTTCCACCGATACCTCAGTGGTTTGGGCTGGACAGGTGTAATCAATGAGGTGCACTGAGGGTGAAAAAGGATTTAGAAATGATGACAGATCAGGACTGCCATGCACCATGAGGGACTGGTATTCATGCATGCTTAGAAGATGGAAACAACATTAAACTAACATCTTTCACTCAGGATAAAGAGACTACTGTACAAATGAGAATTGAAAGAGTTTTTTTTGTCCTGAATGTAGATGTTTGGCAACTATTCAAAAATTTGACCTGGTCTTCAATAATGATTCGGATAATTATAACTTCAACTGGATTATGGTTTCTCTCTTTATAGCCTAGCAGGGCTTGGTTCATGACTGCAACAGTTTTGCAAGTAAAAGGGTTTTGTTCTCAAAAGGAATGAAAACTAACCTTCAAATGGGGGGGGGGGAGAATAGGGGCCAACAGCCACCTGATGTCACGTGTAGTTGACTCATGGTCATTGATTAGCAAGGGGATCAAAGGTTACGGAAACGAAGCAGGAAAATGGGGTGGAGAAACATATCAACCGTGATTGAATGGCAGAGCAGACATGATGTGCCAAATGGCCTAATTGTGCACTCATCTGGTCTTATGAGCTAAGAGGCATTTGGATGGGTATATGAATAGGAAGGGTTTGGAGGGATATGGGCCAGGTGCTGGCAGGTGGGACTAGATTGGGTTGGGATATCTGGTTGGCGTAGACAGGTTGGACCAAAGGGTCTGTTTCCGTGCTGTACATCTCTATGACTCTATAAGTCACTTTTAAGAAAACTATATATTGTTTAGAGAAAGAAAAGACATGTTGAAACGAAACAGAAGTTGCTGGAAAAGCTCAGCAGATCTGGCAGCATCTGAAGAGAAATCAAAGTTAACTTTTCAGGTCTGGTGATCCTTCCAGCAACCTCTGTTTTTCCCTCAGTTACAACATCCGCAGTTCTTCCTATTTCTTTTTATTGACTAACAAACATGCTGAATTTGATATGACTTGAAACAGTACAGTAACGTTGGATTTTGTTCTAAAGACATTTTAAAAAGTGTTTCTGATTTAAAACTGGATAGTTCTCCAGAACTTCTGATCAGATAGAAAAGCACTTCAAACAAAAGCAGAAATTGCTGGTGAAACTCAGCAGTCCTGGGAGCATCAGTGGAGAGAAAGCAGAGTTAATGTTTTGAGCCCAATGATTCTTCTTCACAACTGTTTCTGGTCTTTTTTTAGATCTCCTGCATCCACAGTTTGTAATTTAATTACAATTTGCTTGGCCCCACTAATTCTCTTCAGCTTTTTAACTGGATGATAAGCAAATGATGAAAAGGGATAGGTATATACTGCAGGACAAGAGTTATAACTGGAGGAAAGGCAATTATGATGCGATTAGGCAAGATTTAGGATGCATAGTATGGGGAAGGAAACTGCAGGGGATGTGCGCAATTGAAATGTGGAACTTACTCAAGGAACAGTTACTGCGTGTCCTTGATAAGTATGTACCTGTCAGGCAGGGAGGAAGTTGTCAAACAAGGGAGCCATGGTTTACTAAGCAAGTTGAATCTCTTGTCAAGAAGAAGGCGGCGGCTTATGTTAGGATAAGATGTGAATGTTCAGTTAGGACACTTGAGAGTTACAAGTTAGCCAGGAAAGACCTTTCGTCAGTATTCACACAAGAAAAAGACAATGTTGATGAGGAGAATAGTGAGATACAGGACTACTAGACTAGTAGAATTGAGGTTCGCAAGGAGGAGGTGTTAGCAATTCTGGAAAGTGTGAAAATAGATAAGGCCCCTGGGCCAGATGGGATTTATCCTAGGATTCTCTGGGAAACCAGGGAGGAGATTGCAGAGCCTTTGGCTTTGATCTTTATGTCATCATTGTCTACAGGAATAGTGCCAGAAGACTGGAGGATAGCAAATGTTGTTCCTTGTTCAGGAAGGGGAGTAGAGACAACCCTGGTAATTATAGATCAATGAGCTTTACTTCAGTTGTGGATAATGCGTTGGAAAAGATTATAAGAGATAAAATTTATAATCATCATCTCAAAAGGAATAAGTTGATTAGGAATAGTTTTGTGAAGAGTAGGTCTCCTTTGCATCCTCCCATTTCCTCCAGACCAAAGGGGTAGCCATGCCTGTCTCTTTGTTGGCTACGTAGAACAGTCCATCTTCTGTAATTATACCGGCACCATTCCCCACCTCTTCCTCCGCTACATTGATGACTCCATTGGCGTCAGCTCATGCTCCCGCAAGGAGGTTGAGCAATTCTTCAACTCCACCAACACATTCCACCCTGACCTTAAATTTACCTGGACCATCTCTGACACCTCTGTCTCCTTCCTGGACCTCTCCATCTCCATTAATGACGACTGACTTGACACTGACATTTTTTACAAACCCGACTCCCACAGCTACCTGGATTACACCTCTTCCCACCCTACGTCCTGCAAAAATGCCATCCCGTATCCCCAATTCCTCCGCCTCTGCCGTATCTGCTCCCAGGAGAACCAGTTCCATCACAGAACACACCAGATGGCTTCCTTCTTTAGAGACCGCAATTTCCCTTACCACGTGGTTAAAGATGCCCTCCAATGCATCTCGTCCACATCCCGCACCTCCGCCCTCAGACCCCACCCCTCCAACCGTAACAAGGACAGAACGCCCC